>NW_026578260.1:0-40380 GCF_029603195.1 Condylostylus longicornis | reverse complement strand
AAAAATTATTGCATACAAAAAAAAATTTTTTTTTCAAAATGTAAAATTTGGATTTGAACTGAGGTCCCCATATTTCATATTAAAAGGCAAAATTTTAAAATTCTTAAAGATTAAGATCTAAATCCGGACATAGGGTGGACAAGACACTGTTCCTAGCCTTGGGAATAATATTGCGGTTTCAAGGGAATATACATGGAAAACGTTTCAAACAACTTAATCTAACCTAACACATAAACTAAACCTAATATTGATTCCCATTACACACCCCAAACTAAACCCTACCCGACTTGAATATAAACAAAATCTATAATTTAATCGCGCAATTTTAGTATAAATATATTCAAGAAAATTTTTATTTTTAAATATTAATTAGGATATTTTTTTTTTTCATGAAAATTAAAAATTGCTTTTCAATTCAAAATCAGAATGAACATCATAAGTCAAAATTATAATTACAATCAAAAATATTGTACTATTATAAAAATAATCAGAATGAATCAAAATTTTAAAATTAATAACAAAATAGCTAAAATTACACCAATTAATGTGAAGGAATTTAAGAAAAAATTAATGGAATAAGTTCTTACCATAAAGCTGCAAATAACAACTAGAAGAATGAAAATTTTCGGAATGTTTTACTGAACTTTTTTCAACAATAACAACAATATTAAGAGATTTGCATCGGGAATCAATTTTCAAAACATTTTTAATACCAAAAAGAAGACATGTATTGTACAAGGAGTTTGAAATATGTATTTTTGTAGAAAAAATGTTGGAACAACTCAAATTAAACAAATCTAAGAATCTGGACTAGAAAAACTGCTTCTAAGTTTATTGTATAAGGTAAACAGCTGTATTTTCGACCAATTTTTCACACCTCTTACTAAAACACATCTTACTTTGATTTTCCTTTATTACATCATTGGTTTCGATCGGTTTAAACAAATTTTTAGATAAAATTTTTAATTTTTTATTCAGTTTGTTTCTATTTTGATCTTTTTAGTGTACCTAATTCAGTCCGTAAACAAGCTATAATATAAACTTATGGAGAAGAATATTATGGAAAGGAATATTATCCTATTATAGACACGAATCAACAAATTATTATGGACATGTTTACAGAACTTCTACACCTTTGAAGATAGAAAGCTGAAATTTTATACGAACATGCAAATTTTTGATACCATTTTTCTTCTTACATCGTACCTTACAGGAGTCTGAAATTTTAGCAGCTCTTAGATATTCATAAATATTTTATTTCGTTAGAAGAACATTTTCTCCCGTCTCCACCCCTTCTCAACTTATCGCATCTTGAAATTTGTAAAATTTGAATTTTTGACGCCTTATATTTTAAAAACCACAAGCTTTTTTAAATTTCTATAAACGCAAAAAACCAACGGTAAATTCCATGACACTAAAAAGTATCTTTATTTTTCTTAGCTCATGCAATTAACCATTAAAATTGAGCATTATGTTAACTCCTCTTTATATTAATTTTTGCTTTATTTCAAAGACTGCATAAATCGCTCATCCTAAATATAATATGCAATCGTTTCGTTTATGAATGAAAATAATTTTAATAGTGTGGGAGGTGTACATAGACTGTATTTAAAAGCATTATTTTCACTTGTTGAAGAGAAAAGTGCTACAATAAAAACCATTGGTTTGGCCCAACTTTATTATTGTATATATTTTAAAATTGCATTTTCTAATAATTTGCTAACATACTTAGTTTCTCTCTATATAGTTTCTATATAGTTGCTAGTTACTTAGTTTCTCTAACAAGAAAATGAGTATTAAGTGAATGTACCTAAAGCGGTCTTAAATGTTTTTAATCATTTTTCTAACTCTGAAGAAAAACCATAGAACCACAATAATAAAAAATATATTTTTTCTTAAATTTTAAGTGAAATTACAACATTCTCTGAAAAAATTGAACTATTCATGCTCCACAAAAACTAAATAATAAATTCAAAATTATATCGGAAGCGCTGTGGACTCGAAAATCAACTTAATTGTAAAAAAATAATTTAAAAACCTATTTAATTTTGATTTGTAACTTAATGTAAATTTTTTTAGAAGCAAATTATATGCATGGGACCGAATTATTGCCGTTTACCTAAATATAATTGGAACAAACGATGAAAATATTCAAATATCAACAATAAAATTGATAATTTTGAAACGTATTCATTCATCATTTCATTGTCTCAAATAAATTCCAAACTTCATAATGTTGCAAAATGTAAAAACAAACTAGTTTTATAAAATTTCTCAATGAAACCTTAAAACTTTACATTAATAAGCGTAAATGCATAATATGTAGGGTATTTCTGACAAATTTATATTTTAAAAACTTTAAAATCATTATGATCATTAAAATTGTAATGATTTTTTCATTTAATTTTGTTTATTTAATTTATACTAAAGATGAAAATTACAGTACAACTTTGTACTGTAATTTCTTGCTTTTCTGGGCCCCTAGAGAGAGGCAAAACACTAATTCTTGCTTTTTTCTGTTAATAGTGTTAATATAATTTTGATTTAATAAAAATATTTCACCTATTTTCTTATTTTTATGTTTAAATACAATGTAGGCAAAATTTGGGTTCGAACTCATTCACTACAATACAACCGAAACTTTAAATAGCAAACCCAAATTTCATTAAATTTCATTAAAAAAAAAAAAATTATTGCATACAAAAAAAAATTTTTTTTTTCAAAATGTAAAATTTGGATTTGAACTGAGGTCCCCATATTTCATATTAAAAGGCAAAATTTTAAAATTCTTAAAGATTAAGATCTAAATCCGGACATAGGGTGGACAAGACACTGTTCCTAGCCTTGGGAATAATATTGCGGTTTCAAGGGAATATACATGGAAAACGTTTCAACAACTTAATCTAACCTAACACATAAACTAAACCTAATATTGATTCCCATTACACACCCCAAACTAAACCCTACCCGACTTGAATATAAACAAAATCTATAATTTAATCGCGCAATTTTAGTATAAATATATTCAAGAAAATTTTTATTTTTAAATATTAATGAGGATATTTTTTTTTTTTCATGAAAATTAAAAATTGCTTTTCAATTCAAAATCAGAATGAACATCATAAGTCAAAATTATAATTACAATCAAAAATATTGTACATATTATAAAAATAATCAGAATTGAATCAAAATTTTAAAATTAATAACAAAATAGCTAAAATTACACCAATTAATGTGAAGGAATTTAAGAAAAAATTAATGGAATAAGTTCTTACCATAAAGCTGCAAATAACAACTAGAAGAATGAAAATTTTCGGAATGTTTTACTGAACTTTTTTCAACAATAACAACAATATTAAGAGATTTGCATCGGGAATCAATTTTCAAAACCTTTTTAATACCAAAAAGAAGACATGTATTGTACAAGGAGTTTGAAATATGTATTTTTGTAGAAAAAATGTTGGAACAACTCAAATTAAACAAATCTAAGAATCTGGACTAGAAAAACTGCTTCTAAGTTTATTGTATAAAGTAAACAGCTGTATTTTCGACCAATTTTTCACACCTCTTACTAAAACACATCTTACTTTGATTTTCCTTTATTACATCATTGGTTTCGATCGGTTTAAACAAATTTTTAGATAAAATTTTTAATTTTTTATTCAGTTTGTTTCTATTTTGATCTTTTTAGTGTACCTAATTCAGTCCGTAAACAAGCTATAATATAAACTTATGGAGAAGAATATTATGGAAAGGAATATTATCCTATTATAGACACGAATCAACAAATTATTATGGACATGTTTACAGAACTTCTACACCTTTGAAGATAGAAAGCTGAAATTTTATACGAACATGCAAATTTTTGATACCATTTTTCTTCTACATCGTACCTTACAGGAGTCTGAAATTTTAGCAGCTCTTAGATATTCATAAATATTTTATTTCGTTAGAAGAACATTTTCTCCCGTCTCCACCCCTTCTCAACTTATCGCATCTTAAAATTTGTAAAATTTGAATTTTTGACGCCTTATATTTTAAAAACCACAAGCTTTTTTAAATTTCTGTAAACGCAAAAAACCAACGGTAAATTCCATGACACTAAAAAGTATCTTTATTTTTCTTAGCTCATGCAATTAACCATTAAAATTGAGCATTATGTTAACTCCTCTTTATATTAATTTTTGCTTTATTTCAAAGACTGCATAAATCGCTCATCCTAAATATAATATGCAATCGTTTCGTTTATGAATGAAAATAATTTTAATAGTGTGGGAGGTGTACATAGACTGTATTTAAAAGCATTATTTTCACTTGTTGAAGAGAAAAGTGCTACAATAAAAACCATTGGTTTGGCCCAACTTTATTATTGTATATATTTTAAAATTGCATTTTCTAATAATTTGCTAACATACTTAGTTTCTCTCTATATAGTTTCTATATAGTTGCTAGTTACTTAGTTTCTCTAACAAGAAAATGAGTATTAAGTGAATGTACCTAAAGCGGTCTTAAATGTTTTTAATCATTTTTCTAACTCTGAAGAAAAACCATAGAACCACAATAATAAAAAATATATTTTTTCTTAAATTTTAGGTGAAATTACAACATTCTCTGAAAAAATTGAACTATTCATGCTCCACAAAAACTAAATAATAAATTCAAAATTATATCGGAAGCGCTGTGGACTCGAAAATCAACTTAATTGTAAAAAAATAATTTAAAAACCTATTTAATTTTGATTTGTAACTTAATGTAAATTTTTTTAGAAGCAAATTATATGCATGGGACCGAATTATTGCCGTTTACCTAAATATAATTGGAACAAACGATGAAAATATTCAAATATCAACAATAAAATTGATAATTTTGAAACGTATTCATTCATCATTTCATTGTCTCAAATAAATTCCAAACTTCATAATGTTGCAAAATGTAAAAACAAACTAGTTTTATAAAATTTCTCAATGAAACCTTAAAACTTTACATTAATAAGCGTAAATGCATAATATGTAGGGTATTTCTGACAAATTTATATTTTAAAAACTTTAAAATCATTATGATCATTAAAATTGTAATGATTTTTTCATTTAATTTTGTTTATTTAATTTATACTAAAGATGAAAATTACAGTACAACTTTGTAATTTCTTGCTTTTCTGGGCCCCTAGAGAGAGGCAAAACCCTAATTCTTGCTTTTTTCTGTTAGTAGTGTTAATATAATTTTGATTTAATAAAAATATTTCACCTATTTTCTTATTTTTATGTTTAAATACAATGTAGGCAAAATTTGGGTTCGAACTCATTCACTACAATACAACCGAAACTTTAAATAGCAAACCCAAATTTCATTAAATTTCATTAAAAAAAAAAAATTATTGCATACAAAAAAAAATTTTTTTTTTTCAAAATGTAAAATTTGGATTTGAACTGAGGTCCCCATATTTCATATTAAAAGGCAAAATTTTAAAATTCTTAAAGATTAAGATCTAAATCCGGACATAGGGTGGACAAGACACTGTTCCTAGCCTTGGGAATAATATTGCGGTTTCAAGGGAATATACATGGAAAACGTTTCAACAACTTAATCTAACCTAACACATAAACTAAACCTAATATTGATTCCCATTACACACCCCAAACTAAACCCTACCCGACTTGAATATAAACAAAATCTATAATTTAATCGCGCAATTTTAGTATAAATATATTCAAGAAAATTTTTATTTTTAAATATTAATGAGGATATTTTTTTTTTTTCATGAAAATTAAAAATTGCTTTTCAATTCAAAATCAGAATGAACATAAGTCAAAATTATAATTACAATCAAAAATATTGTACATATTATAAAAATAATCAGAATTGAATCAAAATTTTAAAATTAATAACAAAATAGCTAAAATTACACCAATTAATGTGAAGGAATTTAAGAAAAAATTAATGGAATAAGTTCTTACCATAAAGCTGCAAATAACAACTAGAAGAATGAAAATTTTCGGAATGTTTTACTGAATTTTTTCAACAATAACAACAATATTAAGAGATTTGCATCGGGAATCAATTTTCAAAACATTTTTAATACCAAAAAGAAGACATGTATTGTACAAGGAGTTTGAAATATGTATTTTTGTAGAAAAAATGTTGGAACAACTCAAATTAAACAAATCTAAGAATCTGGACTAGAAAAACTGCTTCTAAGTTTATTGTATAAGGTAAACAGCTGTATTTTCGACCAATTTTTCACACCTCTTACTAAAACACATCTTACTTTGATTTTCCTTTATTACATCATTGGTTTCGATCGGTTTAAACAAATTTTTAGATAAAATTTTTAATTTTTTATTCAGTTTGTTTCTATTTTGATCTTTTTAGTGTACCTAATTCAGTCCGTAAACAAGCTATAATATAAACTTATGGAGAAGAATATTATGGAAAGGAATATTATCCTATTATAGACACGAATCAACAAATTATTATGGACATGTTTACAGAACTTCTACACCTTTGAAGATAGAAAGCTGAAATTTTATACGAACATGCAAATTTTTGATACCATTTTTCTTCTACATCGTACCTTACAGGAGTCTGAAATTTTAGCAGCTCTTAGATATTCATAAATATTTTATTTCGTTAGAAGAACATTTTCTCCCGTCTCCACCCCTTCTCAACTTATCGCATCTTAAAATTTGTAAAATTTGAATTTTTGACGCCTTATATTTTAAAAACCACAAGCTTTTTTAAATTTCTATAAACGCAAAAAACCAACGGTAAATTCCATGACACTAAAAAGTATCTTTATTTTTCTTAGCTCATGCAATTAACCATTAAAATTGAGCATTATGTTAACTCCTCTTTATATTAATTTTTGCTTTATTTCAAAGACTGCATAAATCGCTCATCCTAAATATAATATGCAATCGTTTCGTTTATGAATGAAAATAATTTTAATAGTGTGGGAGGTGTACATAGACTGTATTTAAAAGCATTATTTTCACTTGTTGAAGAGAAAAGTGCTACAATAAAAACCATTGGTTTGGCCCAACTTTATTATTGTATATATTTTAAAATTGCATTTTCTAATAATTTGCTAACATACTTAGTTTCTCTCTATATAGTTTCTATATAGTTGCTAGTTACTTAGTTTCTCTAACAAGAAAATGAGTATTAAGTGAATGTACCTAAAGCGGTCTTAAATGTTTTTAATCATTTTTCTAACTCTGAAGAAAAACCATAGAACCACAATAATAAAAAATATATTTTTTCTTAAATTTTAGGTGAAATTACAACATTCTCTGAAAAAAATGAACTATTCATGCTCCACAAAAACTAAATAATAAATTCAAAATTATATCGGAAGCGCTGTGGACTCGAAAATCAACTTAATTGTAAAAAAATAATTTAAAAACCTATTTAATTTTGATTTGTAACTTAATGTAAATTTTTTTAGAAGCAAATTATATGCATGGGACCGAATTATTGCCGTTTACCTAAATATAATTGGAACAAACGATGAAAATATTCAAATATCAACAATAAAATTGATAATTTTGAAACGTATTCATTCATCATTTCATTGTCTCAAATAAATTCCAAACTTCATAATGTTGCAAAATGTAAAAACAAACTAGTTTTATAAAATTTCTCAATGAAACCTTAAAACTTTACATTAATAAGCGTAAATGCATAATATGTAGGGTATTTCTGACAAATTTATATTTTAAAAACTTTAAAATCATTATGATCATTAAAATTGTAATGATTTTTTCATTTAATTTTGTTTATTTAATTTATACTAAAGATGAAAATTACAGTACAACTTTGTAATTTCTTGCTTTTCTGGGCCCCTAGAGAGAGGCAAAACACTAATTCTTGCTTTTTTCTGTTAGTAGTGTTAATGTAATTTTGATTTAATAAAAATATTTCACCTATTTTCTTATTTTTATGTTTAAATACAATGTAGGCAAAATTTGTGTTCGAACTCATTCACTACAATACAACCGAAACTTTAAATAGCAAACCCAAATTTCATTAAATTTCATTAAAAAAAAAAAAATTATTGCATACAAAAAAAAAATTTTTTTTTCAAAATGTAAAATTTGGATTTGAACTGAGGTCCCCATATTTCATATTAAAAGGCAAAATTTTAAAATTCTTAAAGATTAAGACCTAAATCCGGACATAGAGTGGACAAGACACTGTTCCTAGCCTTGGGAATAATATTGCGGTTTCAAGGGAATATACATGGAAAACGTTTCAACAACTTAATCTAACCTAACACATAAACTAAACCTAATATTGATTCCCATTACACACCCCAAACTAAACCCTACCCGACTTGAATATAAACAAAATCTATAATTTAATCGCGCAATTTTAGTATAAATATATTCAAGAAAATTTTTATTTTTAAATATTAATGAGGATATTTTTTTTTTTCATGAAAATTAAAAATTGCTTTTCAATTCAAAATCAGAATGAACATCATAAGTCAAAATTATAATTACAATCAAAAATATTGTACATATTATAAAAATAATCAGAATTGAATCAAAATTTTAAAATTAATAACAAAATAGCTAAAATTACACCAATTAATGTGAAGGAATTTAAGAAAAAATTAATGGAATAAGTTCTTACCATAAAGCTGCAAATAACAACTAGAAGAATGAAAATTTTCGGAATGTTTTACTGAACTTTTTTCAACAATAACAACAATATTAAGAGATTTGCATCGGGAATCAATTTTCAAAACATTTTTAATACCAAAAAGAAGACATGTATTGTACAAGGAGTTTGAAATATGTATTTTTGTAGAAAAAATGTTGGAACAACTCAAATTAAACAAATCTAAGAATCTGGACTAGAAAAACTGCTTCTAAGTTTATTGTATAAGGTAAACAGCTGTATTTTCGACCAATTTTTCACACCTCTTACTAAAACACATCTTACTTTGATTTTCCTTTATTACATCATTGGTTTCGATCGGTTTAAACAAATTTTTAGATAAAATTTTTAATTTTTTATTCAGTTTGTTTCTATTTTGATCTTTTTAGTGTACCTAATTCAGTCCGTAAACAAGCTATAATATAAACTTATGGAGAAGAATATTATCCTATTATAGACACGAATCAACAAATTATTATGGACATGTTTACAGAACTTCTACACCTTTGAAGATAGAAAGCTGAAATTTTATACGAACATGCAAATTTTTGATACCATTTTTCTTCTACATCGTACCTTACAGGAGTCTGAAATTTTAGCAGCTCTTAGATATTCATAAATATTTTATTTCGTTAGAAGAACATTTTCTCCCGTCTCCACCCCTTCTCAACTTATCGCATCTTAAAATTTGTAAAATTTGAATTTTTGACGCCTTATATTTTAAAAACCACAAGCTTTTTTAAATTTCTATAAACGCAAAAAACCAACGGTAAATTCCATGACACTAAAAAGTATCTTTATTTTTCTTAGCTCATGCAATTAACCATTAAAATTGAGCATTATGTTAACTCCTCTTTATATTAATTTTTGCTTTATTTCAAAGACTGCATAAATCGCTCATCCTAAATATAATATGCAATCGTTTCGTTTATGAATGAAAATAATTTTAATAGTGTGGGAGGTGTACATAGACTGTATTTAAAAGCATTATTTTCACTTGTTGAAGAGAAAAGTGCTACAATAAAAACCATTGGTTTGGCCCAACTTTATTATTGTATATATTTTAAAATTGCATTTTCTAATAATTTGCTAACATACTTAGTTTCTCTCTATATAGTTTCTATATAGTTGCTAGTTACTTAGTTTCTCTAACAAGAAAATGAGTATTAAGTGAATGTACCTAAAGCGGTCTTAAATGTTTTTAATCATTTTTCTAACTCTGAAGAAAAACCATAGAACCACAATAATAAAAAATATATTTTTTCTTAAATTTTAAGTGAAATTACAACATTCTCTGAAAAAATTGAACTATTCATGCTATACAAAAACTAAATAATAAATTCAAAATTATATCGGAAGCGCTGTGGACTCGAAAATCAACTTAATTGTAAAAAAATAATTTAAAAACCTATTTAATTTTGATTTGTAACTTAATGTAAATTTTTTTAGAAGCAAATTATATGCATGGGACCGAATTATTGCCGTTTACCTGAATATAATTGGAACAAACGATGAAAATATTCAAATATCAACAATAAAATTGATAATTTTGAAAAATATTCATTCATCATTTCATTGTCTCAAATAAATTCCAAACTTCATAATGTTGCAAAATGTAAAAACAAACTAGTTTTATAAAATTTCTCAATGAAACCTTAAAACTTTAGATTAATAAGCGTAAATGCATAATATGTAGGGTATTTCTGACAAATTTATATTTTAAAAACTTTAAAATCATTATGATCATTAAAATTGTAATGATTTTTTTATTTAATTTTGTTTATTTAATTTATACTAAAGATGAAAATTACAGTACAACTTTGTACTGTAATTTCTTGCTTTTCTGGGCCCCTAGAGAGAGGCAAAACACTAATTCTTGCTTTTTTCTGTTAATAGTGTTAATATAATTTTGATTTAATAAAAATATTTCACCTATTTTCTTATTTTTATGTTTAAATACAATGTAGGCAAAATTTGTGTTCGAACTCATTCACTACAATACAACCGAAACTTTAAATAGCAAACCCAAATTTCATTAAATTTCATTAAAAAAAAAAAAAATTATTGCATACAAAAAAAAATTTTTTTTTTCAAAATGTAAAATTTGGATTTGAACTGAGGTCCCCATATTTCATATTATAAGGCAAAATTTTAAAATTCTTAAAGATTAAGACCTAAATCCGGACATAGAGTGGACAAGACACTGTTCCTAGCCTTGGGAATAATATTGCGGTTTCAAGGGAATATACATGGAAAACGTTTCAACAACTTAATCTAACCTAACACATAAACTAAACCTAATATTGATTCCCATTACACACCCCAAACTAAACCCTACCCGACTTGAATATAAACAAAATCTATAATTTAATCGCGCAATTTTAGTATAAATATATTCAAGAAAATTTTTATTTTTAAATATTAATGAGGATATTTTTTTTTTTTCATGAAAATTAAAAATTGCTTTTCAATTCAAAATCAGAATGAACATCATAAGTCAAAATTATAATTTCAATCAAAAATATTGTACATATTATAAAAATAATCAGAATTGAATCAAAATTTTAAAATTAATAACAAAATAGCTAAAATTACACTAATTAATGTGAAGGAATTTAAGAAAAAATTAATGGAATAAGTTCTTACCATAAAGCTGCAAATAACAACTAGAAGAATGAAAATTTTCGGAATGTTTTACTGAACTTTTTTGAACAATAACAACAATATTAAGAGATTTGCATCGGGAATCAATTTTCAAAACATTTTTAATACCAAAAAGAAGACATGTATTGTACACGGAGTTTGAAATATGTATTTTTATAGAAAAAATGTTGGAACAACTCAAATTAAACAAATCTAAGAATCTGGACTAGAAAAACTGCTTCTAAGTTTATTGTATAAGGTAAACAGCTGTATTTTCGACCAATTTTTCACACTTCTGACTAAAACACACCTTACTTTGATTTTCCTTTATTACTACATTGGTTTCGATCGGTTTAAACAAATTTTTAGATAAAATTTTTAATTTTTAATTCAGTCTGTTTCTATTTTGATCTTTTTAGTGTACCTAATTCAGCCCGTAAACAAGCTATAATATAAACTTATGGAGAAGAATATTATCCTATTATAGACACGAATCAACAAATTATTATGGACATGTTTACAAAACTTCTACACCTTTGAAGATAGAAAGCTGAAATTTTATACGAACATGGATCTTTACTAGAATCTTATTTCTGTAGAAGGAAATTTTTACCTATTTCTCCCTCCCTAGAAGTTATACCATTTTTTAACTATTTATTGCCGTGAAACCATAATCATTTTTCAAATTTTGTAAAAGCAGAAAAATAGTGGCTGGCTTCCTCTATTGCTGCATAACATTTCTGAAATGACCGTTAAAATTTACCGTTATCTAAAATCCGTTTTTCCCAAATTTTTGATACCATTTTTCTTCTACATCGTACCTTACAGGAGTCTGAAATTTTAGCAGCTCTTAGATATTTATAAATATTTTATTTCGTTAGAAGAACATTTTTTCCCATCTCCACCCCTTCTCAAGTTATCGCATCTTGAAATTTGTAAAATTTGAATTTTTGACGCCTTATATTTTAAAAACCACAAGCTTTTTTAAATTTCTATAAACGCAAAAAACTAACGGTGAATTCCATGACACTAAAAAGTATCTTTATTTTTCTTAGCTCATGCAATTAACCCTTAAAATTAAGCATTATGTTAACCCCTCTTTATATTAATTTTTGCTTTATTTCAAAGACTGCATAAATCGCTCATCCTAAATATAATATGCAATCGTTTCGTTTATGAATGAAAATAATTTTAATAGTGTGGGAGGTGTACATAGACTGTATTTAAAAGCAGCATTTTCACTTGTTGAAGAGAAAAGTGCTACAATAAAAACCATTGGTTTGGCCCAACTTTATTATTGTATATATTTTAAAATTGCATTTTCTAATAATTTGCTAACATACTTCGTTTCTCTCTATATAGTTTCTATATAGTTGCTAGTTACTTAGTTTCTCTAACAAGAAAATGAGTATTAAGTGAATGTACCTAAAGCGGTCTTAAATGTTTTTAATCATTTTTCTAACTCTGAAGAAAAACCATAGAACCACAATAATAAAAAATATATTTTTTCTTAAATTTTAGGTGAAATTACAACATTCTCTGAAAAAATTGAACTATTCATGCTCCACAAAAACTAAATAATAAATTCAAAATTATATCGGAAGCGCTGTGGACTCGAAAATCAACTTAATTGTAAAAAAATAATTTAAAAACCTATTTAATTTTGATTTGTAACTTAATGTAAATTTTTTTAGAAGCAAATTATATGCATGGGACCGAATTATTGCCGTTTACTTAAATATAATTGGAACAAACGATGAAAATATTCACATATCAACAATAAAATTGATAATTTTGAAACATATTCATTCATCATTTCATTGTCTCAAATAAATTCCAAACTTCATAATGTTGCAAAATGTAAAAACAAACTAGTTTTATAAAATTTCACAATGAAACCTTAAAACTTTACATTAATAAGCGTAAATGCATAATATGTAGGGTATTTCTGACAAATTTATATTTTAAAAACTTTAAAATCATTATGATCATTAAAATTGTAATGATTTTTTCATTTAATTTTGTTTATTTAATTTATACTTAAGATGAAAATTACAGTACAACTTTGTACTGTAATTTCTTGCCTTTCTGGGCCCCTAGAGACAGGCAAAACACTAATTCTTGCTTTTTTCTGTTAATAGTGTTAATATAATTTTGATTTAATAAAAATATTTCACCTATTTTCTTATTTTTATGTTTAAATACAATGTAGGCAAAATTTGGGTTCGAACTCATTCACTACAATACAACCGAAACTTTAAATAGCAAACCCAAATTTCATTAAATTTCATTAAAAAAAAAAAAATTATTGCATACAAAAAAAAATTTTTTTTTTCAAAATGTAAAATTTGGATTTGAACTGAGTTCCCCATATTTCATATTATAAGGCAAAATTTTAAAATTCTTAAAGATTAAGACCTAAATCCGGACATAGAGTGGACAAGACACTGTTCCTAGCCTTGGGAATAATATTGCGGTTTCAAGGGAATATACATGGAAAACGTTTCAACAACTTAATCTAACCTAACACATAAACTAAACCTAATATTGAATCCCATTACACACCCCAAACTAAACCCTACCCGACTTGAATATAAACAAAATCTATAATTTAATCGCGCAATTTTAGTATAAATATATTCAAGAAAATTTTTATTTTTAAATATTAATGAGGATATTTTTTTTTTTTTTCATGAAAATTAAAAATTGCTTTTCAATTCAAAATCAGAATGAACATCATAAGTCAAAATTATAATTTCAATCAAAAATATTGTACATATTATAAAAATAATCAGAATTGAATCAAAATTTTAAAATTAATAACAAAATAGCTAAAATTACACCAATTAATGTGAAGGAATTTAAGAAAAAATTAATGGAATAAGTTCTTACCATAAAGCTGCAAATAACAACTAGAAGAATGAAAATTTTCGGAATGTTTTACTGAACTTTTTTCAACAATAACAACAATATTAAGAGATTTGCATCGGGAATCAATTTTCAAAACATTTTTAATACCAAAAAGAAGACATGTATTGTACAAGGAGTTTGAATTATGTATTTTTGTAGAAAAAATGTTGGAACAACTCAAATTAAACAAATCTAAGAATCTGGACTAGAAAAACTGCTTCTAAGTTTATTGTATAAGGTAAACAGCTGTATTTTCGACCAATTTTTCACACCTCTTACTAAAACACATCTTACTTTGATTTTCCTTTATTACATCATTGGTTTCGATCGGTTTAAACAAATTTTTAGATAAAATTTTTAATTTTTTATTCAGTTTGTTTCTATTTTGATCTTTTTAGTGTACCTAATTCAGTCCATAAACAAGCTATAATATAAACTTATGGAGAAGAATATTATGGAAAAGAATATTATCCTATTATAGACACGAATCAACAAATTATTATGGACATGTTTACAGAACTTCTACACCTTTGAAGATAGAAAGCTGAAATTTTATACGAACATGCAAATTTTTGATACCATTTTTCTTCTACATCGTACCTTACAGGAGTCTGAAATTTTAGCAGCTCTTAGATATTCATAAATATTTTATTTCGTTAGAAGAACATTTTTTCCCGTCTCCACCCCTTCTCAACTTATCGCATCTTGAAATTTGTAAAATTTGAATTTTTGACGCCTTATATTTTAAAAACCACAAGCTTTTTTAAATTTCTATAAACGCAAAAAACCAACGGTAAATTCCATGACACTAAAAAGTATCTTTATTTTTCTTAGCTCATGCAATTAACCATTAAAATTGAGCATTATGTTAACCCCTCTTTATATTAATTTTTGCTTTATTTCAAAGACTGCATAAATCGCTCATCCTAAATATAATATGCAATCGTTTCGTTTATGAATGAAAATATTTTTAATAGTGTGGGAGGTGTACATAGACTGTATTTAAAAGCATTATTTTCACTTGTTGAAGAGAAAAGTGCTACAATAAAAACCATTGGTTTGGCCCAACTTTATTATTGTATATATTTTAAAATTGCATTTTCTAATAATTTGCTAACATACTTAGTTTCTCTCTATATAGTTTCTATATAGTTGCTAGTTACTTAGTTTCTCTTACAAGAAAATGAGTATTAAGTGAATGTACCTAAAGCGGTCTTAAATGTTTTTAATCATTTTTCTAACTCTGAAGAAAAACCATAGAACCACAATAATAAAAAATATATTTTTTCTTAAATTTTAGGTGAAATTACAACATTCTCTGAAAAAATTGAACTATTCATGCTCCACAAAAACTAAATAATAAATTCAAAATTATATCGGAAGCGCTGTGGACTCGAAAATCAACTTAATTGTAAAAAAATAATTTAAAAACCTATTTAATTTTGATTTGTAACTTAATGTAAATTTTTTTAGAAGAAAATTATATGCATGGGACCGAATTATTGCCGTTTACCTAAATATAATTGGAACAAACGATGAAAATATTCAAATATCAACAATAAAATTGATAATTTTGAAACGTATTCATTCATCATTTCATTGTCTCAAATAAATTCCAAACTTCATAATGTTGCAAAATGTAAAAACAAACTAGTTTTATAAAATTTCTCAATGAAACCTTAAAACTTTACATTAATAAGCGTAAATGCATAATATGTAGGGTATTTCTGACAAATTTATATTTTAAAAACTTTAAAATCATTATGATCATTAAAATTGTAATGATTTTTTCATTTAATTTTGTTTATTTAATTTATACTAAAGATGAAAATTACAGTACAACTTTGTACTGTAATTTCTTGCTTTTCTGGGCCCCTAGAGAGAGGCAAAACACTAATTCTTGCTTTTTTCTGTTAATAGTGTTAATATAATTTTGATTTAATAAAAATATTTCACCTATTTTCTTATTTTTATGTTTAAATACAATGTAGGCAAAATTTGTGTTCGAACTCATTCACTACAATACAACCGAAACTTTAAATAGCAAACCCAAATTTCATTAAATTTCATTAAAAAAAAAAAATTATTGCATACAAAAAAAAATTTTTTTTTTCAAAATGTAAAATTTGGATTTGAACTGAGGTCCCCATATTTCATATTATAAGGCAAAATTTTAAAATTCTTAAAGATTAAGACCTAAATCCGGACATAGAGTGGACAAGACACTGTTCCTAGCCTTGGGAATAATATTACGGTTTCAAGGGAATATACATGGAAAACGTTTCAACAACTTAATCTAACCTAACACATAAACTAAACCTAATATTGATTCCCATTACACACCCCAAACTAAACCCTACCCGACTTGAATATAAAGAAAATCTATAATTTAATCGCGCAATTTTAGTATAAATATATTCAAGAAAATTTTTATTTTTAAATATTAATGAGGATATTTTTTTTTTTTCATGAAAATTAAAAATTGCTTTTCAATTCAAAATCAGAATGAACATCATAAGTCAAAATTATAATTTCAATCAAAAATATTGTACATATTATAAAAATAATCAGAATTGAATCAAAATTTTAAAATTAATAACAAAATAGCTAAAATTACAGTAATTAATGTGAAGGAATTTAAGAAAAAACGAGAAAAAAAATAGAGTTGACCTTGTCAACTCTGTGATACCCGTACGAATTTGTTATCCTATGTGCGAATAACTAATGTGCCATAACTAACTATGGGGCAGACTATGACTTTAAGTTGCCGTATTACCATATTAATTTATGCAAAATTTCAGTACTATGTGTTATTCAAAAAACTGGTTGTGCCAAATTACTATTGATGTTGTATGGCAGCTACCAGAAAGACCCAAGAAATTTTAGCGAATTTTATCAAGCACATCGGCCCTACTAATATACTCACTTATGTGAAATCTCAATATCACAGCTTTTATAGTTTCTGAGATATAGTCAAATAACTTTTGAAGTTGTATGGCAGGTACCAGAAGGAGCCAAGTAATTTCAACGACTTTTATGAGACACATTGGCCCTACTAATATATTCGTTTTTGCGAAATTTCAATACCATAGCTTTAATAGTTTCTGAAATATAGTCAAATAACTTTTGAAGTTGTATGGCAAGTACCAGAAGGAGCCAAGTAATTTCAACGACTTTTACCAGACACATCGGCCCTACTAATATATTCACTTGCGTGAAATCTCAATATCACAGCTTTTATAGTTTCTGAGATATAGCCAAATAACTTTTGAAGTTGTATGGCAGGTACCAGAAGGAGCCAAGTAATTTCAACGACTTTTATGGGGCATATTGGCCCTACTAATATATTCGTTTGTGTGAAATTTCAATACCATAGCTTTTATAGTTTCTGAGATATAGCCAAATAAATTTTGAAGTTGTATGGCAGCTACCCGAACCGGTACCCCGATCATGTCCAATTTAAATAGGGTTCTGGCACTTACTACAAAAAATCATTTGTGAAAATTTGGTGAACTTAGCTCAATTAGTTTTTGAGTTATCGTTCGGACGGACGGACGGACGGACGGACGGACGGACAGACAAAGCTAAATCAACTCAGAATTCGACGCTGATCAAAAACATACACTTGAGTCTATATCTAACACCGTTATTTCTTAGCGTTACAAACGGTAAGGCAAATTTAGTATACCCTTCGAACATACGTTCGTACGGGTATAATTAATGGAATAAGTTCTTACCATAAAGCTGCAAATAACAACTAGAAGAATGAAAATTTTCGAAATGTTTTACTGAACTTTTTTCAACAATAACAACAATATTAAGAGATTTGCATCGGGAATCAATTTTCAAAACATTTTTAATACCAAAAAGAAGACATGTATTGTACAAGGAGTTTGAAATATGTATTTTTGTAGAAAAAATGTTGGAACAACTCAAATTAAACAAATCTAAGAATCTGGACTAGAAAAACTGCTTCTAAGTTTATTGTATAAGGTAAACAGCTGTATTTTCGACCAATTTTTCACACCTCTTACTAAAACACATCTTACTTTGATTTTCCTTTATTACATCATTGGTTTCGATCGGTTTAAACAAATTTTTAGATAAAATTTTTAATTTTTTATTCAGTTTGTTTCTATTTTGATCTTTTTAGTGTACCTAATTCAGTCCGTAAACAAGCTATAATATAAACTTATGGAGAAGAATATTATGGAAAAGAATATTATCCTATTATAGACACGAATCAACAAATTATTATGGACATGTTTACAGAACTTCTACACCTTTGAAGATAGAAAGCTGAAATTTTATACGAACATGCAAATTTTTGATACCATTTTTCTTCTAAATCGTACCTTACAGGAGTCTGAAATTTTAGCAGCTCTTAGATATTCATAAATATTTTATTTCGTTAGAAGAACATTTTTTCCCGTCTCCACCCCTTCTCAACTTATCGCATCTTGAAATTTGTAAAATTTGAATTTTTGACGCCTTATATTTTAAAAACCACAAGCTTTTTTAAATTTCTATAAACGCAAAAAACCAACGGTAAATTCCATGACACTAAAAAGTATCTTTATTTTTCTTAGCTCATGCAATTAACCATTAAAATTGAGCATTATGTTAACCCCTCTTTATATTAATTTTTGCTTTATTTCAAAGACTGCATAAATCGCTCATCCTAAATATAATATGCAATCGTTTCGTTTATGAATGAAAATATTTTTAATAGTGTGGGAGGTGTACATAGACTGTATTTAAAAGCATTATTTTCACTTGTTGAAGAGAAAAGTGCTACAATAAAAACCATTGGTTTGGCCCAACTTTATTATTGTATATATTTTAAAATTGCATTTTCTAATAATTTGCTAACATACTTAGTTTCTCTCTATATAGTTTCTATATAGTTGCTAGTTACTTAGTTTCTCTAACAAGAAAATGAGTATTAAGTGAATGTACCTAAAGCGGTCTTAAATGTTTTTAATCATTTTTCTAACTCTGAAGAAAAACCATAGAACCACAATAATAAAAAATATATTTTTTCTTAAATTTTAGGTGAAATTACAACATTCTCTGAAAAAATTGAACTATTCATGCTCCACAAAAACTAAATAATAAATTCAAAATTATATCGGAAGCGCTGTGGACTCGAAAATCAACTTAATTGTAAAAAAATAATTTAAAAACCTATTTAATTTTGATTTGTAACTTAATGTAAATTTTTTTAGAAGCAAATTATATGCATGGGACCGAGTTATTGCCGTTTACCTAAATATAATTGGAACAAACGATGAAAATATTCAAATATCAACAATAAAATTGATAATTTTGAAACGTATTCATTCATCATTTCATTATCTCAAATAAATTCCAAACTTCATAATGTTGCAAAATGTAAAAACAAACTAGTTTTATAAAATTTCACAATGAAACCTTAAAACTTTACATTAATAAGCGTAAATGCATAATATGTAGGGTATTTCTGACAAATTTATATTTTAAAAACTTTAAAATCATTATGATCATTAAAATTGTAATGATTTTTTCATTTAATTTTGTTTATTTAATTTATACTAAAGATGAAAATTACAGTACAACTTTGTACTGTAATTTCTTGCTTTTCTGGGCCCCTAGAGAGAGGCAAAACCCTAATTCTTGCTTTTTTCTGTTAATAGTGTTAATATAATTTTGATTTAATAAAAATATTTCACCTATTTTCTTATTTTTATGTTTAAATACAATGTAGGCAAAATTTGTGTTCGAACTCATTCACTACAATACAACCGAAACTTTAAATAGCAAACCCAAATTTCATTAAATTTCATTAAAAAAAAAAAATTATTGCATACAAAAAAAAATTTTTTTTTTCAAAATGTAAAATTTGGATTTGAACTGAGGTCCCCATATTTCATATTAAAAGGCAAAATTTTAAAATTCTTAAAGATTAAGACCTAAATCCGGACATAGGGTGGACAAGACACTGTTCCTAGCCTTGGGAATAATATTGCGGTTTCAAGGGAATATACATGGAAAACGTTTCAACAACTTAATCTAACCTAACACATAAACTAAACCTAATATTGATTCCCATTACACACCCCAAACTAAACCCTACCAGACTTGAATATAAACAAAATCTATAATTTAATCGCGCAATTTTAGTATAAATATATTCAAGAAAATTTTTATTTTTAAATATTAATGAGGATATTTTTTTTTTTTCATGAAAATTAAAAATTGCTTTTTAATTCAAAATCAGAATGAACATCATAAGTCAAAATTATAATTTCAATCAAAAATATTGTACATATTATAAAAATAATCAGAATTGAATCAAAATTTTAAAATTAATAACAAAATAGCTAAAATTACATTAATTAATGTGAAGGAATTTAAGAAAAAATTAATGGAATAAGTTCTTACCATGAAGCTGCAAATAACAACTAGAAGAATGAAAATTTTCGGAATGTTTTACTGAACTTTTTTGAACAATAACAACAATATTAAGAGATTTACATCGGGAATCAATTTTCAAAACATTTTTAATACCAAAAAGAAGACATGTATTGTACACGGAGTTTGAAATATGTATTTTTATAGAAAAAATGTTGGAACAACTGAAATTAAACAAAGCTAAGAATCTGGACCAGAAAAACTGCTTCTAAGTTTATTGTATAAGGTAAACAGCTGTATTTTCGACCAATTTTTCACACCTCTGACTAAAACACACCTTACTTTGATTTTCGTTTATTACTAGATTGATTTCGATCGGTTTAAACAAATTTTTAGATAAAATTTTTAATTTTTAATTCAGTCTGTTTCTATTTAGATCTTTTTAGTGTACCTAATTCAGTCCGTAAACAAGCTATAATATAAACTTATGGAGAAGAATATTATGGAAAAGAATATTATCCTATTATGGACATGTTTACAAAACTTCTACACCTTTGAAGATAGAAAGCTGAAATTTTATACGAACATGGATCTTTACTAGAATCTTATTTTTGTAGAAGGAAATTTTTACCTATTTCTCCCTCCCTAGAAGTTATACCCCCCTAAAACCCTAAAGATGCCATTTTTAGCACTTTTCCAAAAATTTTTTGAAAAAAAGTGCTTATTAGTTTCACTCTGTCCGTCCGTCCGTCCGTCCGTCCGTCCGTCCGTCCGTCCGTCCGTCCGTCCGTCCGTCTGTCCGTGTGTCTGTTTACAAAACTTCTACACCCTTGAAGATAGAAAGCTGAAATTTTATATGTACATAGATCTTTACTAGAAACTTATTTCTGTAGAACAAAATTTTTACCTATCTCCTCCCCTCTAGAAGTTATACCCCCCAAAACCCTAAAAATGGCCTTTTTTAACTATTTGTTGCAATGAAACCATAAGCATTTTTGAAATTTTGCAAACGCAGAAAAGCAGCGGCTTGCTTCCCCTAGCGCGGCATACTATATTTGAACTTTAGAAAAACAAAATGGCCGTTCAAATTTACCGTTATCTAATTTCCTTTTTTTGCAAATTTTTGATGTCGTTTTTTTTCCAAACTACAGCCTGTAGAAGCTTGAAACTTTAGGAGCTTTTAGACATTATCAAATAGTTCATTTCGCTAGAAGAAAATTTTTTTCCATCTCCACCCCCTCTCAAGTTATCGCCTCTTGAAATTTGTAAAATTTGAATTTTTGACACCTTATATTTCCGAAACCGCAAGCTTTTTCAAATTTCTATTAACGCAAAAAGTTAACGGTAAATTCCATGAAATTAAAATATATAAATATTTTTCTTAACTCACAAAATTAAACCTTAAAATCGAGCATTATGTTAACCCCACTTTATATTAATTTTTGCTTTATTTCAAAGACTGCATAAATCATTCATCCTAAATATATGCAACCCTAGAAATAGTTTTGTATATGAATGAAAATAATTTTAATAGTGTGATAGGTACATAGACTACATAGACTGTATTTAAAAGCAAAATTTTCATTTGTTGAAGGGAAAAGTGCTACAATACAAACCATTGGTTTGACCCAACTTTATTTAACTATTTATTGCCGTGAAACCATAATCATTTTTCAAATTTTGTAAAAGCAGAAAAATAGTGGCTGGCTTCCTCTATTGCTGCATAAAATTTGAAATGGCCGTTAAAATTTACCGTTATCTAAAATCCGTTTTTCCCAAATTTTTGATACCATTTTTCTTCTACATCGTACCTTACAGGAGTCTGAAATTTTAGCAGCTCTTAGATATTCATAAATATTTTATTTCGTTAGAAGAACATTTTTTCCCGTCTCCACCCCTTCTCAACTTATCGCATCTTAAAATTTGTAAAATTTGAATTTTTGACGCCTTATATTTTAAAAACCACAAGCTTTTTTAAATTTCTATAAACGCAAAAAACCAACGGTAAATTCCATGACACTAAAAAGTATCTTTATTTTTCTTAGCTCATGCAATTAACCATTAAAATTGAGCATTATGTTAACCCCTCTTTATATTAATTTTTGCTTTATTTCAAAGACTGCATAAATCGCTCATCCTAAATATAATATGCAATCGTTTCGTTTATGAATGAAAATATTTTTAATAGTGTGGGAGGTGTACATAGACTGTATTTAAAAGCATTATTTTCACTTGTTGAAGAGAAAAGTGCTACAATAAAAACCATTGGTTTGGCCCAACTTTATTATTGTATATATTTTAAAATTGCATTTTCTAATAAATTGCTAACATACTTAGTTTCTCTCTATATAGTTTCTATATAGTTGCTAGTTACTTAGTTTCTCTAACAAGAAAATGAGTATTAAGTGAATGTACCTAAAGCGGTCTTAAATGTTTTTAATCATTTTTCTAACTCTGAAGAAAAACCATAGAACCACAATAATAAAAAATATATTTTTTCTTAAATTTTAGGTGAAATTACAACATTCTCTGAAAAAATTGAACTATTCATGCTCCACAAAAACTAAATAATAAATTCAAAATTATATCGGAAGCGCTGTGGACTCGAAAATCAACTTAATTGTAAAAAAATAATTTAAAAACCTATTTAATTTTGATTTGTAACTTAATGTAAATTTTTTTAGAAGCAAATTATATGCATGGGACCGAATTATTGCCGTTTACCTAAATATAATTGGAACAAACTATGAAAATATTCACATATCAACAATAAAATTTATAATTTTAAAAAATATTCATTCATCATTTCATTGTCTCAAATAAATTCCAAACTTCATAATGTTGCAAAATGTAAAAACAAACTAGTTTTATAAAATTTCACAATGAAACCTTAAAACTTTACATTAATAAGCGTAAATGCATAATATGTAGGGTATTTCTGACAAATTTATATTTGAAAAACTTTAAAATCATTATGATCATTAAAATTGTAATGATTTTTTCATTTAATTTTGTTTATTTAATTTATACTAAAGATGAAAATTACAGTACAACTTTGTACTGTAATTTCTTGCTTTTCTGGGCCCCTAGAGAGAGGCAAAACACTAATTCTTGCTTTTTTTTTTGAATATTGATTCCCATTACACACCCCAAACTAAACCCTACCCAACTCGAATATAAACAAAATCTATAATTTAATCGCGCAATTTTAGTATAAATATATTCAAGAAAATTTTTATTTTTAAATATTAATGAGGATATTTTTTTTTTTTCATGAAAATTAAAAATTGCTTTTCAATTCAAAATCAGAATGAACATAAGTCAAAATTATAATTACAATCAAAAATATTGTACATATTATAAAAATAAACTGTTAAGCTATTCCATCAAAACTTTAGGGATATATGTGACCTACAATTGGGCACATGACTGCCAAGTTTTATGAATCTTGCTTTATTATTTGTACGAATATTTAAAATTAGCTGTTAGAGTTATATGGCAACGAGCCGAACCTGTCAAGCCACTCCATCAAAACTTCAGAGATATATGTGACCTACAATTGGACACATGACTTGCAAGTTTTATGAATCTAGCTTTATTATTTGTACGTTTATTTAAAATTAGCTGTTGGAGTTATATGGCAACGAGCCGAACCTGTCAAGCCACTCTATCAAAACTTCAGAGATATATGTGACCTACAATTGGACACATGACTTGCAAGTTTTATGAATCTAGCTTCATTATTTGTACTTTTATTTAAAATTAGCTGTTGAAGTTGTACGGCAGCCACCCGAACCAATCAAGCCTTCCATGAAAATTTCAGGGTTATATGTGTCATTCCATTAAAATTTTCAAAACATTATGTAGAGTGTAATTGGACAGATCTGTGCAAAATTTGATATTAAGATCTTTATCATTTTTTGAAATATATAAACAAAACATCTTTGAGTTGTGTGGCAGCTACCCGAACCCGTTGTTCGATTCGGTCCAATTACAGTAGCAGCTGTCGCTTGCATGAAAGAAACAACTTGTGAAAGTTTGGTGCCGATTGCGTTATTCGTTTTGGGTTATTTTGCGATCGGACGGACATGGCTAAACCAAGAATATAATTATATATATATGTCTACACCGGAGACGACTCCTTCAAGTGGCTACAAACTTGATACCAAAGTGAATATACCCTTCACGAAGGTGCAGGGTACAAAAAGTGCATAATTAAACAGATAATTAGCTCCTTTTAGATTCGATATGTTTTGAGTAATTTACTATAGAACCTCGTTTAAGTTAAGTCGTTCAAAATTGTAAATTACCGTCGACAACAGGCACTTTAAGCGAGGAATTCTTATATACTAGTTAGAATCCATGTACATATGTATGTATTTGGATTCTATAATGTATATACGAACAAAATACGTGAATGTATAATTAGTTAATACTAATAATATTTAGGATAACGTGTATAGCATACGATTATGCAAGGGGTCTCAGGTTCGAAACCTGAAAAATGCGGATTGTCAGATGAACTAGTTTTTTTATTGACATTTTTTTTTTTCTTATTTAAAATCGAATTAAAAAAGTTTTACCGAAAAAAATCAATATCAGCGAGTTTCTACCCTTAACTTTTTTTTTTTTTTTGAAAAATATCCTATTTGTAAAAGTTTAACTAACATTTTCTTATTAAATTTTGTTTCAAAAATTTAGTGTCAAGAAATTCAATGTATATTTATGTTTTCCCTATTAAAACATTAATTTACGGCAAATCGCGAAAAGAACACATAACTAAATAAATACGTATATTTTCTCATAAAGCAATGTAGATTGTATTAACCTTAAAAATTTTGTTAATGAAATGTGCAATTCTTGTTATAACTCACACTTCCAAAAATAAATTTATAAAGAATATTTATACCACGAAAAGTTAATAACAATTACCCCCATTAGATGTAGTACCATTTTGCAAAGAATGGTCACTTTGCTTCTTGGGAGGGGGTGAAGGGGGAGGGCGGATGGAATTCTTGCTTTTTTTCTGTTAATAGTGTTAATATAATTTTGATTTAATAAAAATATTTCACCTACACTCAAAAAAATTTCGCTATTTTTTTAATAAATCGATTATTAAAAAGTTTGTTAAAAACCTTAACAGTAATTTTTATTAAAATGATATCATTTATTATGAAAGTAATGTCATTTGTTATTATTTATACTGCAAAAGATTATCTTTTTTATAATCGCCCTGTTAAACTTACTTTTAAAAAACAAAATTTTCAAAATAATCGGCAAAACTTTTGAAATAATAAGTGTTATTATTAAAACTATGTAAAAAATTGTCAAATATATAACATTCTCTTAAATATTTTCTCAAAATTTTACTTTTAAAATAATAACAAAAATTGTTAAAATTTGTTATTAAAAGGAAAATATTTGTTATTATTTTGATAATATGTTTTGTGATTTCAAATGGAAATAATGAAATTAATAGTGGATATTATCAATATAATGTAACACATTGTCAAAATTAGAATCGATTTTTAAAATAATAATCAATTTGTTCGTTTAATAATTTTTGCTATAAAATTTTCGAAATTTTTGAGAGTGAGAGAATAATATAAATTATTAACAAGAGATCTTTTGAATGTTTTAAGTAATGTACATTTCAAGTCATTAAAATAATAACACCACTTATTATTTAAATAACAAATTTATTATTTTCAATGAAATATTATTACTAAAATATTATTTCTTACAAATTTTTAAAATTTTTTGAGAGTGGAGACAATCGTCTATATTTTTATAACGGATTTTGTTAAGATATAAATTTCAAGTTATTTAAATAAAAACAACGCTTATTATTCTAATAACAAATTTATTATTTTGATGATATATTATAACTTTAATAATAATATTTATTAAAGTAAAAGTAGAGAGAGAGAATTTTGCAAATTTTTCATTTATTAATCATTTAGAAGGTAACAAATAACATATTACATCAAAGTGTTGAATTAATGTGAAATAGTGATTTAAGAATTCAAGAGCTATTGGAGGAACGCATTTTGCTTTAGCAAAAAATTAAAAGTAAGTTTAAATTTGTTTTTTAACCAAGGATAAATTAATTAGGAAAGTTATTTGTACTTTTAATTATTAACTTTAATTTCTAGATTATTTAAACTGTACTTATGCGAAAATACATAAATGGAAATAACAGCATGCTTCCTTTGAATGAAATCAAAGAATCGTAGAAGAGTTTCTCAATAAATTCAGGGAAATTAAGAAAATGAAAATCAAAGAGTCATCATCCAAATCTATGTTACACACGGTAAGTTATTTGCTTATGCCATAAGGTTATATTGTACAACTCAAACTTATAAATTATAAAATATAAACATATCCACAGATATAATTAAATTTATTTTTGTTTTACGTAGGTGGTTCTAACAAGATTTTTTTACTACAAAATGTGCTAGGAGGAAATCATCCTAAACGTCTGCTTTTGTTAATTACAGAAACTATAATTAAGTCTCAGCAATTTTTAAAGTAGATATTGTAATAGTTTGTATTAATTTTTGTATAAAATTTTGATTCATTGTCGGAGTATTTGTATTTAAATAATATTATGCAAATGTAAGTCTTTTTATTAGTGTTACTTCCAAAAATCAAAGTGTAAGAAATAAAAGTATGTTAACTCAAAATTTTAATATCTAGATATATATATGTTTTATTTTCCAAATTAAAACGTTATTGTAAAATTATTTATTTAATAAGAGGAATTGTTATTGTAAAGTTAGTAGTTCGATTATTATATTAACGATACTTATTATTTTCAAACTAAACTGTTCTTGGTAAACTTTTTTTATGGTAAGAAAGATTTTGCCAAGACAATAATTTGAAATTGGTAATTAAATCTTTTAAAATTAATTTATAACTTTCAAAATAATGTTTTAATTTTAAAATGTTTAGTTATCAATTTTAAATTATTGTCAATTTTCATATTTACCAGGAACAACAACAATTTAATTTGAAAATAATAAGTATCGTTAATATAATAACCGAATTATTTAATTAACAGTCTTAATTTCTCTTATTAAATCAATAATTTTTACTATTAAAATTACCCAAACTTGTATTTAGTTTAATAGTAAGTTTTGTTAAATTAACAAATACTGCTGTTAAACAAATAATCCTTTTTTATTAAATTGAAAAATCGACCGATCAATTTAATAAATTTCGTTATTGATGTTAGTAATCTTATTATTGAATCTATAATAGGTGCTATTAAATAGACAGCATCAATTATCAAAAAAATTGTTTTTATTGTTAAATTAACAATATAAAGTATTAAAATAAAAGTTTTATTCATTAAATTAATAATCATTGTAATTAATTTACAACAACAACTCTTAACTTAATTCTCTCTCATTTTTTATTCTCTCTTTTCTAAAATGTTATTATTTTAATAATTCGCTATTAATTTGATAGTTATTCATTATTGGATGTATTTTAATGACATTTTTATTAATTTGATATCAATTTTATTAAAATAATAGTGAAAATTTTTTCAGTGTATTTTCTTATTTTTATGTTTAAATACAATGTAGGCAAAATTTGGGTTCGAACTCATTCACTACAATACAACCGAAACTTTAAATAGCAAACCCAAATTTCATTAAATTTCATTAAAAAAAAAAAATTATTGCATACAAAAAAAAAATTTTTTTTTCAAAATGTAAAATTTGGATTTGAACTGAGGTCCCCATATTTCATATTATAAGGCAAAATTTTAAAATTCTTAAAGATTAAGACCTAAATCCGGACATAGGGTGGACAAGACACTGTTCCTAGCCTTGGGAATAATATTGCGGTTTCAAGGGAATATACATGGAAAACGTTTCAACAACTTAATCTAACCTAACACATAAACTAAACCTAATATTGATTCCCATTACACACCCCAAACTAAACCCTACCCGACTTGAATATAAACAAAATCTATAATTTAATCGCGCAATTTTAGTATAAATATATTCAAGAAAATTTTTATTTTTAAATATTAATGAGGATATTTTTTTTTTTTCATGAAAATTAAAAATTGCTTTTCAATTCAAAATCAGAATGAACATCATAAGTCAAAATTATAATTTCAATCAAAAATATTGTACATATTATAAAAATAATCAGAATTGAATCAAAATTTTAAAATTAATAACAAAATAGCTAAAATTACACTAATTAATGTGAAGAAATTTAAGAAAAAATTAATGGAATAAGTTCTTACCATAAAGCTGCAAATAACAACTAGAAGAATGAAAATTTTCGGAATGTTTTACTGAACTTTTTTCAACAATAACAACAATATTAAGAGATTTGCATCGGGAATCAATTTTCAAAACATTTTTAATACCAAAAAGAAGACATGTATTGTACAAGGAGTTTGAAATATGTATTTTTGTAGAAAAAATGTTGGAACAACTCAAATTAAACAAATCTAAGAATCTGGACTAGAAAAACTGCTTCTAAGTTTATTGTATAAGGTAAACAGCTGTATTTTCGACCAATTTTTCACACCTCTTACTAAAACACATCTTACTTTGATTTTCCTTTATTACATCATTGGTTTCGATCGGTTTAAACAAATTTTTAGATAAAATTTTTAATTTTTTATTCAGTTTGTTTCTATTTTGATCTTTTTAGTGTACCTAATTCAGTCCGTAAACAAGCTATAATATAAACTTATGGAGAAGAATATTATGGAAAAGAATATTATTCTATTATAGACACGAATCAACAAATTATTATGGACATGTTTACAGAACTTCTACACCTTTGAAGATAGAAAGCTGAAATTTTATACGAACATGCAAATTTTTGATACCATTTTTCTTCTACATCGTACCTTACAGGAGTCTGAAATTTTAGCAGCTCTTAGATATTCATAAATACTTTATTTCGTTAGAAGAACATTTTTTCCCGTCTCCACCCCTTCTCAACTTATCGCATCTTGAAATTTGTAAAATTTGAATTTTTGACGCCTTATATTTTAAAAACCACAAGCTTTTTTAAATTTCTATAAACGCAAAAAACCAACGGTAAATTCCATGACACTAAAAAGTATCTTTATTTTTCTTAGCTCATGCAATTAACCATTAAAATTGAGCATTATGTTAACCCCTCTTTATATTAATTTTTGCTTTATTTCAAAGACTGCATAAATCGCTCATCCTAAATATAATATGCAATCGTTTCGTTTATGAATGAAAATATTTTTAATAGTGTGGGAGGTGTACATAGACTGTATTTAAAAGCATTATTTTCACTTGTTGAAGAGAAAAATGCTACAATAAAAACCATTGGTTTGGCCCAACTTTATTATTGTATATATTTTAAAATTGCATTTTCTAATAATTTGCTAACATACTTAGTTTCTCTCTATATAGTTTCTATATAGTTGCTAGTTACTTAGTTTCTCTAACAAGAAAATGAATATTAAGTGAATGTACCTAAAGCGGTCTTAAATGTTTTTAATCATTTTTCTAACTCTGAAGAAAAACCATAGAACCACAATAATAAAAAATATATTTTTTCTTAAATTTTAGGTGAAATTACAACATTCTCTGAAAAAATTGAACTATTCATGCTCCACAAAAACTAAATAATAAATTCAAAATTATATCGGAAGCGCTGTGGACTCGAAAATCAACTTAATTGTAAAAAAATAATTTAAAAACCTATTTAATTTTGATTTGTAACTTAATGTAAATTTTTTTAGAAGCAAATTATATGCATGGGACCGAATTATTGCCGTTTACCTAAATATAATTGGAACAAACGATGAAAATATTCAAATATCAACAATAAAATTGATAATTTTGAAACATATTCATTCATCATTTCATTGTCTCAAATAAATTCCAAACTTCATAATGTTGCAAAATGTAAAAACAAACTAGTTTTATAAAATTTCACAATGAAACCTTAAAACTTTACATTAATAAGCGTAAATGCATAATATGTAGGGTATTTCTGACAAATTTATATTTTAAAAACTTTAAAATCATTATGATCATTAAAATTGTAATGATTTTTTCATTTAATTTTGTTTATTTAATTTATACTAAAGATGTAAATTACAGTACAACTTTGTACTGTAATTTCTTGCTTTTCTGGGCCCCTAGAGAGAGGCAAACACTAAGTCTTGCTTTTTTTCTGTTAATAGTGTTAATATAATTTTGATTTAATAAAAATATTTCACCTATTTTCTTATTTTTATGTTTAAATACAATGTAGGCAAAATTTGTGTTCGAACTCATTCACTACAATACAACCGAAACTTTAAATAGCAAACCCAAATTTCATTAAATTTCATTAAAAAAAAAAAAATTATTGCATACAAAAAAAAATTTTTTTTTTCAAAATGTAAAATTTGGATTTGAACTGAGGTCCCCATATTTCATATTAAAAGGCAAAATTTTAAAATTCTTAAAGATTAAGACCTAAATCCGGACATAGGGTGGACAAGACACTGTTCCTAGCCTTGGGAATAATATTGCGGTTTCAAGGGAATATACATGGAAAACGTTTCAACAACTTAATCTAACCTAACACATAAACTAAACCTAATATTGATTCCCATTACACACCCCAAACTAAACCCTACCCGACTTGAATATAAACAAAATCTATAATTTAATCGCGCAATTTTAGTATAAATATATTCAAGAAAATTTTTATTTTTAAATATTAATGAGGATATTTTTTTTTTTTCATGAAAATTAAAAATTGCTTTTCAATTCAAAATCAGAATGAACATCATAAGTCAAAATTATAATTTTAATCAAAAATATTGTACATATTATAAAAATAATCAGAATTGAATCAAAATTTTAAAATTAATAACAAAATAGCTAAAATTACACTAATTAATGTGAAGGAATTTAAGAAAAAATTAATGGAATAAGTTCTTACCATAAAGCTGCAAATAACAACTAGAAGAATGAAAATTTTCGGAATGTCTTACTGAACTTTTTTCAACAATAACAACAATATTAAGAGATTTGCATCGGGAATCAATTTTCAAAACATTTTTGATACCAAAAAGAAGACATGTATTGTACAAGGAGTTTGAAATATGTATTTTTGTAGAAAAAATGTTGGAACAACTCAAATTAAACAAAGCTAAGAATCTGGACCAGAAAAACTGCTTCTGAGTTTATTGTATAAGGTAAACAGCTGTATTTTCGACCAATTTTTCACACCTCTGACTAAAACACACCTTACTTTGATTTTCCTTTATTACATCATTGGTTTTGATCGGTTTAAACAAATTTTTAGATAAAATTTTTAATTTTTTATTCAGTTTGTTTCTATTTTGATCTTTTTAGTGTACCTAATTCAGTCCGTAAACAAGCTATAATATAAACTTATGGAGAAGAATATTATGGAAAAGAATATTATCCTATTATAGACACGAATCAACAAATTATTATGGACATGTTTACAGAACTTCTACACCTTTGAAGATAGAAAGCTGAAATTTTATACGAACATGCAAATTTTTGATACCATTTTTCTTCTACATCGTACCTTACAGGAGTCTGAAATTTTAGCAGCTCTTAGATATTCATAAATATTTTATTTCGTAGAACATTTTTTCCCGTTTCCACCCCTTCTCAACTTATCGCATCTTGAAATTTGTAAAATTTGAATTTTTGACGCCTTATATTTTAAAAACCACAAGCTTTTTTAAATTTCTATAAACGCAAAAAACCAACGGTAAATTCCATGACACTAAAAAGTATCTTTATTTTTCTTAGCTCATGCAATTAACCATTAAAATTGAGCATTATGTTAACCCCTCTTTATATTAATTTTTGCTTTATTTCAAAGACTGCATAAATCGCTCATCCTAAATATAATATGCAATCGTTTCGTTTATGAATGAAAATATTTTTAATAGTGTGGGAGGTGTACATAGACTGTATTTAAAAGCATTATTTTCACTTGTTGAAGAGAAAAGTGCTACAATAAAAACCATTGGTTTGGCCCAACTTTATTATTGTATATATTTTAAAATTGCATTTTCTAATAATTTGCTAACATACTTAGTTTCTCTCTATATAGTTTCTATATAGTTGCTAGTTACTTAGTTTCTCTAACAAGAAAATGAGTATTAAGTGAATGTACCTAAAGCGGTCTTAAATGTTTTTAATCATTTTTCTAACTCTGAAGAAAAACCATAGAACCACAATAATAAAAAATATATTTTTTCTTAAATTTTAGGTAAAATTACAACATTCTCTGAAAAAATTGAACTATTCATGCTCCACAAAAACTAAATAATAAATTCAAAATTATATCGGAAGCGCTGTGGACTCGAAAATCAACTTAATTGTAAAAAAATAATTTAAAAACCTATTTAATTTTGATTTGTAACTTAATGTAAATTTTTTTAGAAGCAAATTATATGCATGGGACCGAATTATTGCCGTTTACCTAAATAATAATTGGAACAAACGATGAAAATATTCACATATCAACAATAAAATTGATAATTTTGAAAAATATTCATTCATCATTTCATTGTCTCAAATAAATTCCAAACTTCATAATGTTGCAAAATGTAAAAACAAACTAGTTTTATAAAATTTCACAATGAAACCTTAAAACTTTACATTAATAAGCGTAAATGCATAATATGTAGGGTATTTCTGACAAATTTGTATTTTAAAAACTTTAAAATCATTATGATCATTAAAATTGTAATGATTTTTTCATTTAATTTTGTTTATTTAATTTATACTAAAGATGAAAATTACAGTACAACTTTGTACTGTAATTTCTTGCTTTTCTGGGCCCCTAGAGAGAAGCAAAACCCTAATTCTTGCTTTTTTCTGTTAATAGTGTTAATATAATTTTGATTTAATAAAAATATTTCACCTATTTTCTTATTTTTATGTTTAAATACAATGTAGGCAAAATTTGGGTTCGAACTCATTCACTACAATACAACCGAAACTTTAAATAGCAAACCCAAATTTCATTAAATTTCATTAAAAAAAAAAAATTATTGCATACAAAAAAAAAATTTTTTTTTCAAAATGTAAAATTTGGATTTGAACTGAGGTCCCCATATTTCATATTAAAAGGCAAAATTTTAAAATTCTTAAAGATTAAGACCTAAATCCGGACATAGGGTGGACAAGACACTGTTCCTAGCCTTGGGAATAATATTGCGGTTTCAAGGGAATATACATGGAAAACGTTTCAACAACTTAATCTAACCTAACACATAAACTAAACCTAATATTGATTCCCATTACACACCCCAAACTAAACCCTACCCGACTTGAATATAAACAAAATCTATAATTTAATCGCGCAATTTTAGTATAAATATATTCAAGAAAATTTTTATTTTTAAATATTAATGAGGATATTTTTTTTTTTTCATGAAAATTAAAAATTGCTTTTCAATTCAAAATCAGAATGAACATAAGTCAAAATTATAATTACAATCAAAAATATTGTACATATTATAAAAATAATCAGAATTGAATCAAAATTTTAAAATTAATAACAAAATAGCTAAAATTACACCAATTAATGTGAAGGAATTTAAGAAAAAATTAATGGAATAAGTTCTTACCATAAAGCTGCAAATAACAACTAGAAGAATGAAAATTTTCGGAATGTTTTACTGAACTTTTTTCAACAATAACAACAATATTAAGAGATTTGCATCGGGAATCAATTTTCAAAACATTTTTAATACCAAAAAGAAGACATGTATTGTACAAGGAGTTTGAATTATGTATTTTTGTAGAAAAAATGTTGGAACAACTCAAATTAAACAAATCTAAGAATCTGGACTAGAAAAACTGCTTCTAAGTTTATTGTATAAGGTAAAACAGCTGTATTTTCGACCAATTTTTCACACCTCTTACTAAAACACATCTTACTTTGATTTTCCTTTATTACATCATTGGTTTCGATCGGTTTAAACAAATTTTTAGATAAAATTTTTAATTTTTTATTCAGTTTGTTTCTATTTTGATCTTTTTAGTGTACCTAATTCAGTCCGTAAACAAGCTATAATATAAACTTATGGAGAAGAATATTATGGAAAAGAATATTATCCTATTATAGACACGAATCAACAAATTATTATGGACATGTTTACAGAACTTCTACACCTTTGAAGATAGAAAGCTGAAATTTTATACGAACATGCAAATTTTTGATACCATTTTTCTTCTACATCGTACCTTACAGGAGTCTGAAATTTTAGCAGCTCTTAGATATTCATAAATATTTTATTTCGTTAGAAGTACATTTTTTCCCGTCTCCACCCCTTCTCAACTTATCGCATCTTGAAATTTGTAAAATTTGAATTTTTGACGCCTTATATTTTAAAAACCACAAGCTTTTTTAAATTTCTATAAACGCAAAAAACCAACGGTAAATTCCATGACACTAAAAAGTATCTTTATTTTTCTTAGCTCATGCAATTAACCATTAAAATTGAGCATTATGTTAACCCCTCTTTATATTAATTTTTGCTTTATTTCAAAGACTGCATAAATCGCTCATCCTAAATATAATATGCAATCGTTTCGTTTATGAATGAAAATATTTTTAATAGTGTGGGAGGTGTACATAGACTGTATTTAAAAGCATTATTTTCACTTGTTGAAGAGAAAAGTGCTACAATAAAAACCATTGGTTTGGCCCAACTTTATTATTGTATATATTTTAAAATTGCATTTTCTAATAATTTGCTAACATACTTAGTTTCTCTCTATACGAGTATAGTTTCTATATAGTTGCTAGTTACTTAGTTTCTCTAACAAGAAAATGAGTATTAAGTGAATGTACCTAAAGCGGTCTTAAATGTTTTTAATCATTTTTCTAACTCTGAAGAAAAACCATAGAACCACAATAATAAAAAATATATTTTTTCTTAAATTTTAGGTGAAATTACAACATTCTCTGAAAAAATTGAACTATTCATGCTCCACAAAAACTAAATAATAAATTCAAAATTATATCGGAAGCGCTGTGGACTCGAAAATCAACTAATTGTAAAAAAATAATTTAAAAACCTATTTAATTTTGATTTGTAACTTAATGTAAATTTTTTTAGAAGCAAATTATATGCATGGGACCGAATTATTGCCGTTTACCTAAATATAATTGGAACAAACGATGAAAATATTCAAATATCAACAATAAAATTGATAATTTTGAAACGTATTCATTCATCATTTCATTGTCTCAAATAAATTCCAAACTTCATAATGTTGCAAAATGTAAAAACAAACTAGTTTTATAAAATTTCACAATGAAACCTTAAAACTTTACATTAATAAGCGTAAATGCATTATATGTAGGGTATTTCTGACAAATTTATATTTTAAAAACTTTAAAATCATTATGATCATTAAAATTGTAATGATTTTTTCATTTAATTTTGTTTATTTAATTTATACTAAAGATGAAAATTACAGTACAACTTTGTACTGTAATTTCTTGCTTTTCTGGGCCCCTAGAGAGAGGCAAAACACTAATTCTTGCTTTTTTTCTGTTATTACTCGTAGTGTTAATATAATTTTGATTTAATAAAAATATTTCACCTATTTTCTTATTTTTATGTTTAAATACAATGTAGGCAAAATTTGGGTTCGAACTCATTCACTACAATACAACCGAAACTTTAAATAGCAAACCCAAATTTCATTAAATTTCATTAAAAAAAAAAAATTATTGCATACAAAAAAAAAATTTTTTTTTTCAAAATGTAAAATTTGGATTTGAACTGAGGTCCCCATATTTCATATTAAAAGGCAAAATTTTAAAATTCTTAAAGATTAAGACCTAAATCCGGACATAGGGTGGACAAGACACTGTTCCTAGCCTTGAGAATAATATTGCGGTTTCAAGGGAATATACATGGAAAACGTTTCAACAACTTAATCTAACCTAACACATAAACTAAACCTAATATTGATTCCCATTACACACCCCAAACTAAACCCTACCCGACTTGAATATAAACAAAATCTATAATTTAATCGCGCAATTTTAGTATAAATATATTCAAGAAAATTTTTATTTTTAAATATTAATGAGGATATTTTTTTTTTTTCATGAAAATTAAAAATTGCTTTTCAATTCAAAATCAGAATGAACATCATAAGTCAAAATTATAATTTCAATCAAAAATATTGTACATATTATAAAAGTAATCAGAATTGAATCAAAATTTTAAAATTAATAACAAAATAGCTAAAATTACACCAATTAATGTGAAGGAATTTAAGAAAAAATTAATGGAATAAGTTCTTACCATAAAGCTGCAAATAACAACTAGAAGAATGAAAATTTTCGGAATGTTTTACTGAACTTTTTTCAACAATAACAACAATATTAAGAGATTTGCATCGGGAATCAATTTTCAAAACATTTTTAATACCAAAAAGAAGACATGTATTGTACAAGGAGTTTGAATTATGTATTTTTGTAGAAAAAATGTTGGAACAACTCAAATTAAACAAATCTAAGAATCTGGACTAGAAAAACTGCTTCTAAGTTTATTGTATAAGGTAAACAGCTGTATTTTCGACCAATTTTTCACACCTCTTACTAAAACACATCTTACTTTGATTTTCCTTTATTACATCATTGGTTTCGATCGGTTTAAACAAATTTTTAGATAAAATTTTTAATTTTTTATTCAGTTTGTTTCTATTTTGATCTTTTTAGTGTACCTAATTCAGCTATATATAAACTATAATATAAACTTATGGAGAAGAATATTATGGAAAAGAATATTATCCTATTATAGACACGAATCAACAAATTATTATGGACATGTTTACAGAACTTCTACACCTTTGAAGATAGAAAGCTGAAATTTTATACGAACATGCAAATTTTTGATACCATTTTTCTTCTACATCGTACCTTACAGGAGTCTGAAATTTTAGCAGCTCTTAGATATTCATAAATATTTTATTTCGTTAGAAGAACATTTTTTCCCGTCTCCACCCCTTCTCAACTTATCGCATCTTGAAATTTGTAAAATTTGAATTTTTGACGCCTTATATTTTAAAAACCACAAGCTTTTTTAAATTTCTATAAACGCAAAAAACCAACGGTAAATTCCATGACACTAAAAAGTATCTTTATTTTTCTTAGCTCATGCAATTAACCATTAAAATTGAGCATTATGTTAACCCCTCTTTATATTAATTTTTGCTTTATTTCAAAGACTGCATAAATCGCTCATCCTAAATATAATATGCAATCGTTTCGTTTATGAATGAAAATATTTTTAATAGTGTGGGAGGTGTACATAGACTGTATTTAAAAGCATTATTTTCACTTGTTGAAGAGAAAAGTGCTACAATAAAAACCATTGGTTTGGCCCAACTTTATTATTGTATATAGTTTAAAATTGCATTTTCTAATAATTTGCTAACATACTTAGTTTCTCTCTATATAGTTTCTATATAGTTGCTAGTTACTTAGTTTCTCTAACAAGAAAATGAGTATTAAGTGAATGTACCTAAAGCGGTCTTAAATGTTTTTTCATTTTTCTAAATCATTTTTCTAACTCTGAAGAAAAACCATAGAACCACAATAATAAAAAATATATTTTTTCTTAAATTTTAGGTGAAATTACAACATTCTCTGAAAAAATTGAACTATTCATGCTCCACAAAAACTAAATAATAAATTCAAAATTATATCGGAAGCGCTGTGGACTCGAAAATCAACTTAATTGTAAAAAAATAATTTAAAAACCTATTTAATTTTGATTTGTAACTTAATGTAAATTTTTTTAGAAGCAAATTATATGCATGGGACCGAATTATTGCCGTTTACCTAAATAATAATTGGAACAAACGATGAAAATATTCACATATCAACAATAAAATTGATAATTTTGAAAAATATTCATTCATCATTTCATTGTCTCAAATAAATTCCAAACTTCATAATGTCGCAAAATGTAAAAACAAACTAGTTTTATAAAATTTTACAATGAAACCTTAAAACTTTACATTAATAAGCGTAAATGCATAATATGTAGGGTATTTCTGACAAATTTGTATTTTAAAAACTTTAAAATCATTATGATCATTAAAATTGTAATGATTTTTTCATTTAATTTTGTTTATTTAATTTATACTAAAGATGAAAATTACAGTACAACTTTGTACTGTAATTTCTTGCTTTTCTGGGCCCCTAGAGAGAGGCAAAACACTAATTCTTGCTTTTTTTCTGTTATTACTCGTAGTGTTAATATAATTTTGATTTAATAAAAATATTTCACCTATTTTCTTATTTTTATGTTTAAATACAATGTAGGCAAAATTTGGGTTCGAACTCATTCACTACAATACAACCGAAACTTTAAATAGCAAACCCAAATTTCATTAAATTTCATTAAAAAAAAAAAATTATTGCATACAAAACAAAAATTTTTTTTTCAAAATGTAAAATTTGGATTTGAACTGAGGTCCCCATATTTCATATTAAAAGGCAAAATTTTAAAATTCTTAAAGATTAAGACCTAAATCCGGACATAGGGTGGACAAGACACTGTTCCTAGCCTTGGGAATAATATTGCGGTTTCAAGGGAATATACATGGAAAACGTTTCAACAACTTAATCTAACCTAACACATAAACTAAACCTAATATTGATTCCCATTACACACCCCAAACTAAACCCTACCCGACTTGAATATAAACAAAATCTATAATTTAATCGCGCAATTTTAGTATAAATATATTCAAGAAAATTTTTATTTTTAAATATTAATGAGGATATTTTTTTTTTTTCATGAAAATTAAAAAATTGCTTTTCAATTCAAAATCAGAATGAACATCATAAGTCAAAATTATAATTTCAATCAAAAATATTGTACATATTATAAAAATAATCAGAATTGAATCAAATTTTTAAATTAATAACAAAATAGCTAAAATTACACCAATTAATGTGAAGGAATTTAAGAAAAAATTAATGGAATAAGTTCTTACCATAAAGCTGCAAATAACAACTAGAAGAATGAAAATTTTCGGAATGTTTTACTGAACTTTTTTCAACAATAACAACAATATTAAGAGATTTGCATCGGGAATCAATTTTCAAAACATTTTTAATACCAAAAAGAAGACATGTATTGTACAAGGAGTTTGAATTATGTACTTTTGTAGAAAAAATGTTGGAACAACTCAAATTAAACAAATCTAAGAATCTGGACTAGAAAAACTGCTTCTAAGTTTATTGTATAAGGTAAACAGCTGTATTTTCGACCAATTTTTCACACCTCTTACTAAAACACATCTTACTTTGATTTTCCTTTATTACATCATTGGTTTCGATCGGTTTAAACAAATTTTTAGATAAAATTTTTAATTTTTTATTCAGTTTGTTTCTATTTTGATCTTTTTAGTGTACCTAATTCAGTCCGTAAACAAGCTATAATATAAACTTATGGAGAAGAATATTATGGAAAAGAATATTATCCTATTATAGACACGAATCAACAAATTATTATGGACATGTTTACAGAACTTCTACAACCTTTGAAGATAGAAAGCTGAAATTTTATACGAACATGCAAATTTTTGATACCATTTTTCTTCTACATCGTACCTTACAGGAGTCTGAAATTTTAGCAGCTCTTAGATATTCATAAATATTTTATTTCGTTAGAAGAACATTTTTTCCCCGTCTCCACCCCTTCTCAACTTATCGCATCTTGAAATT
>NW_026578259.1:150000-155380 GCF_029603195.1 Condylostylus longicornis | reverse complement strand
CTGGGAAACAACACCTTCATTGAATTTTTCGTTTTGCCAGGATTGAAGACCTTTGATGGTATAATTGGAGACGACACGCTTAAGAAGCTCGAAGCCATTATAGACAGAAAGAACAACACCTTAAGGATCAAGCCAGATATAAAAATTCCGTTAAAGGCAAAGGCATCAGCTCAAGTCAACACCATCGAAATCAAGGCAGACCATTTACCGAAGGCAATCCAAGAAAAAATTATGGGAATAATAAGGAAATACGAGAAAATATTTGGCCCAATAAACGACAGGGAAATAATAGACACACAAGTGAAAGCAGAAATTAAAACTACTACTGATGATCCCATATACACCAAGTCATATCCATACCCAGCCAATATGAGGAAGGAAGTAGAGGAACAAATCAAAAAGCTGCTAGAGGATGGAATTATCCGCCCTTCGAAAAGCCCTTACAACTCACCGATCTGGGTAGTAGCCAAGAAACCCGACTCATCAGGTGTGAAGAAGTATAGAATGGTTATCGACTTTAAACGACTTAACGCAGTAACGGTACCAGACACATATCCTATACCGGATATTACAAGCACACTAGCAAGCCTAGGCCAGGCCAAATTCTTTACAACATTAGATCTGACATCCGGATTCCACCAAATCATGATGCACAAAAAGGACATTCCCAAGACGGCTTTTTCAACAATGAATGGAAAGTACGAATTCCTAAGACTACCATTCGGGCTGAGGAATGCGCCTTCAATATTCCAACGCATGATAGATGATGTTCTAAAGGATCAGATAGGCAAAAGCTGCTACGTATACATCGACGACGTTATCATATATGGAAAAACGGAGGAGGAACATTTAAGGAACATTGAAACGATTTTTAGCATATTGGAAAAAGCTAACCTGAAGGTCAACCTGGAAAAAACAAAATTCTTCAACACCGAGACAGAATTTCTTGGATATATAGTCACAAGCGAAGGAATCAAACCCGATCCCAGAAAAGTGGCGGCCATTCAGAACATCATGCCACCGAGAAATTTGAAGGACCTAAAATCATTCTTGGGACTCACATCATATTATCGCAGATTTATTCAAGATTTTGCAAAAGTGGCGAAACCACTAACGAGCTTAACAAGAGGCGAAAACGCACAAATAAAGGCCAATCAATCTAAGAAAGTTGGAATCAAATTGAATGCAGAAGAGTTAAAGGCATTTAACAGGCTGAAAGAATTACTTATATCTTCAGAAGTCCTAATATTTCCAAATTTCGAGAAGCCGTTCATCCTAACAACCGATGCTTCCGACACAGCTATTGGAGCGGTGTTATCACAAGGTGAGATTGGAAAAGATAAGCCAATTACGTACATTTCCAGATCGCTCAATACCACGGAAGAAAACTACGCCACAAATGAAAAGGAAATGTTGGCGATAGTATGGGCATTAGACAACTTGCGAAATTATTTGTATGGGGCTAACAAAATCAAGATACTTACAGATCACCAACCACTCACTTTCACCTTGAGTAATAGGAATCATAATGCAAAGCTCAAAAGATGGAAATCAAAAATTGAGGAATATAACTACGAGCTGATATATAAGCCTGGGAGAACAAATGTTGTCGCGGATGCACTATCCAGGCTGCCAACCGAAGTAAACAGCTTATCAACAAGCTCGACCGAAACGGCAAGCAGTTCAGATGAGGACAGCGTAACGGAAACAGCACATAGTGGCGAGGAGGACAGTTCTGATCTCATACCCCACTGCGAGACGCCGATAAATGTCTTCCAGAATCAAATCATTATAAGACAAGGAAAATACATAGAAGCACACGAAGAACCACATCCAAGGTACCACAGGCATTACATCGATCTACCAGAAATAAATGAAGGAACCCTCACGAAAATACTGAAAGAAAGATTAAATCCTAACCTCGTGAATGGAATAAAGATCCCAGAATGCTACATCCGCATACTGCAGAAGGTCTTTAAGGATCACTTTAACAGATTCAAAATCCGTATAACGCAAAGCATAGTGGAAGACGTAGCTCTAGAGGAAAGGAAATTCAGCATAATCGAGAGCGAACATAAGCGAGCACACCGAAATTCAGAGGAAAACAATAAAGCTACCATTATTACCGCTTCCGGAAAAAGAATCCATAAATCACACATCAAGAACATATAACATTAGAATATTATGTTAATAATCAAAACCTTAGGTTTCTTTTTAGACTAGCAGTCACTAGAATTACAGCATTTCCGAAAATCTTCGAATTCAAAGGCGCAATAGCAACCATTAAACAAGGACAAGGTCAAATCTTGGAAGGAAATTTCAATTTGGTGCACACCATTGATTTAAAGAGCTATGACGAGGTTATACAACAAATCATTCCTTTGGTTGATGGAATCAACTCGACCAGCATAATGAAACCACAGTTAGAACACCAACTGGCTCAAATAATGGAATTTCTGACTAAATTGAGAAGCAGCAAATCAAGAGTTCAACGGTCAATAAATTGAATTGGTACAGCATGGAAATGGCTGGCAGGAACACCAGACGCCACAGACTGGGACAACATCGTTACAAGCCAAGACAAGCTGATACAAAATAATAATCAACAGTACAAAATAAATCGTGAAGTTATGAGGATAACAAACCAAGTAGTAGAAAGATTTAACCACATTTTGGAACATGTAGGGAACTTAGATCATCGATCCGAACAAATAATATTTAACAAACTTGGAATCATAAAAGAAGCCTTGGGAGAAATCGTGTTAGCGACAGAATTAGCAAAAAATGGAATTGTCAACACAAATCTTCTTAGCAGGATTGAAATCCAAAAAATACTGAAGGAGATCGATACACTACCCTACGTCAACGAAATTGAGGCAATAGAATACGCAAAACCACAGGTAGTAACCAATGGACGAGAAATTCTCTACATATTATCAATACCGAAGACAGGCAACCAGTACTATGACCACATTATAGCGAGATCAACAATCCGAAACTCCCAACAAGTCTACCTCGAATATCAGGAACTTCTCGTGAAAGATGACGTATATGGCATATCGACAAAATGCGAGAATTTAAGAAACATCACCATATGCGAAAGAAGTAAAATTCGAAAACTGGACGAAGGACACTGTATGTATCAACTGCTAAAGGGAATAAACGCCAGTTGCAGCCTTCAATACAATAAGGAAGAAATCATAGAAACCATAAGTGAAAATATCATCTTTCTCAATAATTTCAATGGGGAGCTAACAAGTGGCAACACGAGCAAACACTTAACTGGAAGCTTTATGATACAGCATACCAACGAAACCGTTCACATAAAAGGTCAGAAATTTACAAGCGAATCTGCCACCACGTCGCAAGTTTTACCACCTGTTCTTCAAGAAAATTTAAAAGAAGGAGATATCAAGCTAAGCCTCGACTACATTCACGATCTTCATATCAGCAACACAAAACAACTTCAGAAGCTAATACCAAGGAGCCAACTCTCTATAGCATCCGATATTACTATAGGACTCGTCATCATTGCAGTCATCATCATTTGGGTCATCAAGAAAAACATCAGCAAGGTTGTGAGAAAACGCACTCCAACAGTGGTTCCTACTATAGAGATTCCGCAAATTTCAGTCATAGAAGCACCAAAATTCCAGCTTGATCTACGGGACGCAGATCTTTGAAGGGGGAGGAGTTATCACCGTCTTTAGTTACATATTCAAGTGGTATCAAATTACATCTTCAGTACGATACTAATTTCTGTTCACATGAAAATTGCTGACACAGCGTCTGCAATCGAACATGTTTAAACATGAAGAAATTACGAAATTATCGTTCCCATCAAAAATGCTGACGAAACGTCTATAATTTTGCACGAGGCCGGAAATGAACTTAATTTTAATTACTATAAATACTGTTAGATTTTAAGATATGATTTAGTCTAAAATTGGTGTTAATAAGAATAGAATATTATAATTAAACTATCAATTCGAATTTAAGTAATTGTAAAATTTAATTTTTAAGTAATAGTTGTGACATTGTGTGAAATAAAATTATTTTTTTATAATCGAATCAAGATAGTTTAATAACTTTTATTATTTATTATTATTTATTATTTATTATTATTTATTATTTATTATTATTTATTATTTATTATTATTTATTATTTATTATTATTTATTATTTATTATTATTTATTATTTATTATTATTTATTATTTATTATTATTTATTATTTATTATTTATTATTTATTATTATTTATTATTTATTATTATTTATTATTTATTATTATTTATTATTTATTATTATTTATTATTTATTATTATTTATTATTATTTATTATTTATTATTATTTATTATTTATTATTATTTATTATTTATTATTATTTATTATTTATTATTATTTATTATTTATTATTATTTATTATTTAATATTATTTATTATTTATTATTATTTATTATTTATTATTATTTATTATTTATTATTATTTATTATTTATTATTATTTATTATTTATTATTATTTATTATTTATTATTATTTATTATTTATTATTATTTATTATTTATTATTATTTATTATTTATTATTTATTATTATTTATTATTTATTATTATTTATTATTATTTATTATTTATTATTATTTATTATTATTTATTATTATTTATTATTTATTATTTATTATTATTTATTATTTATTATTATTTATTATTTATTATTATTGATTATTTATTATTATTTATTATTTATTATTATTTATTATTTATTATTATTTATTATTTATTATTATTTATTATTTATTATTATTTATTATTATTTATTATTTATTATTATTTATTATTATTTATTATTTATTATTATTTATTATTTATTATTATTTATTATTTATTATTATTTATTATTTATTATTTATTATTATTTATTATTTATTATTTATTATTATTTATTATTATTTATTATTTATTATTATTTATTATTTATTATTATTTATTATTTATTATTATTTATTATTTATTATTATTTATTATTTATTATTATTTATTATTTATTATTATTTATTATTTATTATTATTTATTATTTATTATTATTTATTATTTATTATTATTTATTATTATTTATTATTTATTATTATTTATTTATTATTATTTATTATTATTTATTATTTATTATTATTTATTATTTATTATTATTTATTATTTATTATTATTTATTATTTATTATTATTTATTATTTATTATTATTTATTATTTATTATTATTTATTATTTATTATTATTTATTATTTATTATTATTATTATTTATTATTATTATTATTTATTATTATTATTATTTATTATTATTATTATTTATTATTATTATTATTTATTATTATTGTTATTTA
>NW_026578259.1:0-145000 GCF_029603195.1 Condylostylus longicornis | reverse complement strand
TAGAATAAAAAAAAGATATTTTTAAGGACCTTTTATGCGGAGAGGAAACAGATTCTTATTGCGATGTGTCTATAATGTCAAACATGCGAATTGGTATTGTAGTAACGTTCCAGTGGCCCTAGATTGAACTCAGTTAGAGGTTCAGAACTAAGGAAAGCCAATCGAGAGCTGGAATATTCCTAAAATTCTACTGTCAGTTTGACTTATGAGCCTACTGATATGCTAACAGAGTCCCGGATTTTGGTGACTTTTTTATATCTAAAAAGATTTCAGCGAATTTTTTGGATTTAGAAAATATTTTAATTTGAAATTCTATTACTCTGCTGTCATATTAACCCTTAGTGAGATAGTAGCTAGCAAACAGAGCGTAGCCACTTTACTCAAGAAAACCATAGATTGGGTAGGCTTCAAACATAATGTTATTGGAAATATTAATCTTAATGCTGAACTGCAGACTAGAAATTAACCATATTCTGAAATGGAGGGTTTGATCAAATTTTCAATTGTGAATAGACTTTCTCTAACACTCACAAAAAATTTTAAATCAATATCATACAAGAATTATATAAAGGGCTTTTCGACAACTAAATACACGAATGTGAAAAGTAACGACAAGTACTAAAAAACCGATAAAGCGATTCCACCCACTGGAAAAAGCAGATCATGGCAAAAAGCAATAGTGACATGAAACTAGAAAAATGAACTGGAACTATAGTATTTGTTTAATGGAAGATTCTGATATGCATGAAAGCACTATGGTTTTTTCTAATGAAAAAGAAATTTGAAAAGCGATAAAGTAGCTTTAACCGAATAAGGCCTTAAGTTTGGACCTAATTATTGCTCAGATATTAAGAGAATTGCTGACAAAACATATGATATTTTTGGAACAAGTGATAAATTCAACAGTTAACCTGAGGTATGTCCCTAGTGGTTGGAAAATAGCGGAAGTTATTATAATAGAAAAACCGAGGAAACTCTTGAAAGAGTCATATAGAATGCTTTCTTTGCTACCTAGGTTGATGCCGATAATAGATAATAAGAAATTGATTCAAAACCATTAATTTGGTTTTAGAATAAAAAATGCAACAATTGACAAGTGTACAAAATAACAAATATTTTGAAAAAGGCGTTAGAAAAAAGGCAAATTTGTTCAATAATATTTCTGGATGTGGCCCAGGCGTTCGACAACGTTTGGCGCCATGATTTATTATTAAAACTTATGAGATTGATACCCTTGCAATTCGTTGAGTTACTTGAGTCGTATTTATCATGACAGGCATTTTCGACTCAAACAGGGTGGGAAATACTTCACGCTTTAGGGAATTAGAGCTGGTGTGCCTCAAGGTAGTATTTTTGGTCCTTTATTATACGTACTTCCCACAAGCGATTGCCAAATTTTGAAAGATGTAACTTTGGCTACATTTGCCGACGGCAAATATACAGCAATATTGGCAGTGGGATCTAATATTGAAGAATGAACAAAAAAAATTACATGAAACAAGTAACAACATAAATAAATGGTCAAATACATGGAAAATAAAGGTAAATGAAAGTAAATCTCTTGATGTCAATTTCACAAATAAAAATTTGGTGAACCCACCATAATTATAGGTATAGTTTTGGATGTCAAGTCCATATAAGAACATGTAAAGAAAAGGATAGAATTAGAAATCAAATATAAAGGAAGCTATTGGCTTTTAAGTCGTAAGTGTAAATGGCAACATATAAGGTGTTGATATACAACCAAATGATGAAGCCTATGTGTGGACGTATTCCTTATGTCTATTGGGTTGTGCCAAGCAAGCAGACATTAAACAAATACAAACTTTCCAGAAAAATATCCTTCGTAATATGATGTTCGCCCCCTCGCATGTGTGCGATGGTGACGTTCATAAGGATCTGGGTGTCCCCCAAAGTGAGTGTGTAAATAAGGAACCGTTTCCCGAAACATAGCATGCGTTTGGAGCAGTACTAAAACAAGCAAGATCACTGGATTTAATCTAAATTACTGTAACATAATTTCCGTGTCTAACTGCATGGAATTTAGACACAGAAACACGACAGAGGAAAACTAATAGTTAGTTAGTTTGAATAACTTTAGGAGTTTATGACCATCTAGGTGCGTTTTAGGTTGGGTTAAAGTTCACCGCTATTGATAGGTCAGACGACAGTATGGGTCCCTCTATCTTTCTCTTTCGATGATCTTTAACATCTGTAATAACAAAAAAAAAGATTGTTAAGGAAAACAACGTTTTTTTCCTTTTTTATAGTTTTTATTTTTCACAAAAGAGTAAATTATTATGAAAAGCATAAAATAACAATTTATATTTAAAGTTTCATTTAAAAAAATGTTTTTAAATCTTCTCAAGAATTCAATTGTTGTAGCATGTTCAATATTTGCTCAAAAAATGTTTAACGTTTCAACGAAGTCAAAGAAACATTTATCCTCTGACCCAAATTTTCAACCAATGTTTTTCTTTTCTTAAAAATGTTTGACTTACTTTATTAATCTTCTAAGTATTCAAAAGGTCTTCTTTATTTAATGTTTTGATATACATATAATGTTAGTTTTATTATGTACTTTGTAATAATATATGTATAAAACCATGCAAAAAAAGTAGAACCAACTCACCATAATGCTCCTTTAGACTAAGTAGGCTTGGCCCTGCTTCCAATTGACGCTAAGTGCGAAACCGATACCGGAACTGCTTTTTGAGCTCTACTTACACCAAAACAAACCTAAAAAGTTCTACACAATTTTTGTTTTGATTTTAACACCATACAAACTGTTTTGCATTTTTTGCAACACCAGTGTTTTGATCTACAGTTTTGTTTTTTTAGCACCACTAATTTTTTTTATAGTTTCATAGTTTTAGCACCAATAATTAGTTTGTTCTTTGTAATTTTAAAGTCTTATCGTCTTTAAGTTTCAAATGTAAAATAATTCTTATGTTCTTTATGAAAACTGAATTTTAAGATTTTTATTGGAATTCATAAATTTTAGAAGAAATTCCCCATGATTTTACTATTTTCCATTTTTTTGACATAAATGCTCAATTGTTCAAACCGTTCAGGGATTCCAGAAGCGAAGTAAGGTGAACGATATCAAATGTATGGAACTTGATGGTCAAGACGCTAGCCCCCATAGAAAGTGAGTGAAATCACAGCAGTAGATCCTTTGAGTAGTACGAGAACCTACTTTTCTCAGAGCATCCCTGAAAAAGTTTATTTGTAGGGAAAGTTCCAAAAAATTAAACAATAGGGATTTTTCCCTAAAATTTATTGTGTTTCAGTAGAAACATTATAAATTCAGATTTTTTATTAAAATAACGATTATTAAAACTGTCAACTGCTTTTTAGAGAGATTATCTAAAGCTAATAATTATTGATAATTACAGCACTTAAAATCAATAATAACGAAAGTTAAAATTTTTTAACCTTTTACATTTTTAGGGCCTTCAAAATACTGACACAGAAATTTATTGCTATTTTGTGCTATATCTTCTGTACTATGGAAAATTTTTTGACGTTTGAGGACATAAATTAACCGCAAATTCTTTAACGTCAAAATTTTGATTTTAGTCTGCAAACTGTCTGAAACTAAAACTTTTACGGACAGAAATCTAGTAAACTTTTTACCCATAATTGACTTTGAATTTTGATCATCCGTAAACGTCAAAACAAAAAAAAATTTTTTTTTAGATTTAAAATAATTTTATACTTACATATTAAAAATTAACAATAGAAATTTTTTTTATATTATTTTTAACGTAATGATAGTCACTCAACACATCAAATTTATTTACTGAATTACTACGTCAGACTGTCTGCATGTAAAAAAAAAAATCTACAATTTTGACGCTTAATTGACTTTTTTTAAACGTTTAAGAATTTAAACTTTGACTGAGAGTAAAAACGTAGTAGAGTATCCGTAAACTCAGACAACTCAGATTTTGTAAAATTTGACGTTTAAGAATTTACCATAAAGCTTAAGCAGCTGGGAAAAATTGTATGAAAAACATTCAAAGTTAACAGAAAATTCATACGAAATTATCTGGTTAAAGAAAACTAAGAAAAGAAAAAGGGAAAAATTTTATTTTTCCTTAAGTTTGAATGGTATTCTGAAAGTACATAAAATATTCAATTTCAAACCCTTTACAGTCCATTAAAATCTGAGCAAAATTCAAACGTGTTTGATCCAGAATGGACGGGGTCCTGGTTTGCGAATGATCGCAGAGGGCGGCAGCAGAAAGATCTTGCTGGGTAATAGTCATGTACCTTATAACTAAATATGAAATGTCCAACATTAAGAATATAAATGCGGTAGGAATATCTACCGACGTATTGGCAGAGACCACGGCTATCGGTGAAGGCTTGGCTGAATGCTCAGAACCTTTAGGAAGTCTCCAGTGTTCATAAGTTCATTTGAACTTATAAAGGAAGAAGGTCTGAAGAAGATAACAAAAGTAAAACCTCTGAAGTTAATGTTAAAAGTCCATTATATCAGCAAAGTAAATCAATGATCGAATCGTATAAGCAATTTGAAAAACCTGCGTAAGGAATCGAAAGAAAAGATCTGCAAAATCAAGGCAGAAAATCTACGATTATTGTTAGCACCGAATGAGACAAAATAATTGTGGTCGTGCACGAAACTGAAGACGAAGATTTGGATAAAGAAACCTATTTCATTCTTTAAGCCAAAAGAAAGTCAAAGAAGAGAAAAGGTAAGAGTTTACCAGAAATTAAACCTGCACTAGAAATGAACAGCACTAAAGTAAAACAAGTAAAAACGTTTCAGTCGGTATGAACCGATTGAATTATACCCTGCAGCTTTCATTGTTGTATAGCAATTACTCAAACCTGTGAAACCATTCTATAGATTCAATTTCACGGATATGTCTGACCTATAATTGGACACACAACTGCCAAGTTTTATGAATCTGTCTTTATTATTTTTCCAAATATCTAAAATTAGCTTTTGGAGTTGTATGGCAGGTACCCGAACCTGCCAAGCAATTCCACTAAAACTTCGCAAATATATCTGATCTATAATTGGACACACAACTGCCAAGTTTCATGAATTTGACTTTATTATTTTTCCAAATATCTAAAATTAGCTTTTGGAGTTGTATGGCAGGTACCCGAACCTGTCAAGCAATTCCACTAAAACTTCGCAGGTATATCTGATCTATAATTGGACACACAACTGCCAAGTTTCATGAATCTGACTTTATTATTTTTCCAAATATTTAAATTAAGCTTTTGGACTTGTATGGGAGCCACTCGAACCTGCCAAGCAATTCCACTAAAACTTCAGAAATATATTTGACCTATAATTGGACACATGACTGCCAAATTTCATGGATCTGACTTTATTATTTTTCCGAATATAAAAAATTTGCTGTTGGGGTTGTATGGCAGCCACCCGAACCGGTGCAGCTATCCCATTATAATTTTTAGAGCATGTGTAGAATATAATTGGACACATGTATACAAAATTTTAAATTTATAGCTTTATTAGTTTTTGAAATATTTAAAATAAACTCTTTGAGTTGTATGGCAGCTACCCGAACCCGTTGTCCGAATTAGTCCAATAACAATAGGGTTTGTCCTTGGCACAAAAGAAGCAACTTGTGAAAGTTTGGTGTCGATTGCATTGTTCGTTTTTGAGTTATCGTGCGATCGGACGGACGGACGGACGGACGGACGGACGGACATGTCTAAATCAACGCAGAATTTTACGCTGAGCAAGAATATATATATATGTCCATACCGCAGATGACTCCTTCAAGTAGTTACAAACTCCATACCAAAGTTAATATACCCTTCACGAAGTGCAGGGTATAAAAATCTCCACCAAAGAAAACATAAACCTCCGCCGGTACTAGTGGATAGTATAATTAATTAAACGCATCCTCAAAGAGGAAAGTATTAAAGGTAAACAAGATTAACAATAATCAATTAAAAATTAGTATTGAAAATTAAATAAAGACAACTTACAAAAGCTGTTAATAAAAACAAATTGGAATGGCATATTTATGAAAATAAATTAAAGAGACTAATTAAAGTAATAGTCAGAAACCTACATCCATCACTTCAGCCGCAGAATATTAAATGTTAATTTATGGAAGGCGGATTCTATTACATAGATGTCATATATTAAATTAAAACAATAAAAGAAAATTACGTGAATACTATTAACAAAATTAAATCAAGCCAACGGCTTGTAATTTAGCGCTTTCCCTTCAACAAGTGAAAATACTGTTTTTGAAAATAATCATGTATATATTAACGTATTAAAATGTACTATGTACTATATTAATTTATTAAAATTACTTTCATTCATATACGAATATATTTCAAAAATTCCAAACTTTTAGGATGAGCAATGTATTCAGTCTTTGAAATAAACCAAAAAAAATCTGATCTGATCAGCACTTAACCGACCAGTTTGTTTCGGTAACAACCAGAACTCAAATATCAAATTTCAAGAAATTTCACCAATTCGCTCGGTAGATATGGCGAAAAGTGTAAAATCGGCCCGCAGATCAGTTTTCGAGCCCTGATCTTTTCAAAAATTTTATATGTTAATTGTTTTAGTACGAATAATTTAAATATTAAATTTCAATGAAATCGGTTGATTATTTCTCTTTATATACGCAAAAATGTATATTTGGGCCGTATTAAACGCCCAGTTGCTGACGCCTGATTTCTTCCAAAAGCTAGGAGATTTCGCGGATGGTCGAGTTAAGCTTATATATGAAATTTCAAGCAAATCGGTTGAATATTGTTTTTAAAATGGTAAAAAATGTGAAACACGCGCGCTAAGAAGACCTGATATATCCCAAAGGTTGATCAATCCGTGCCATTGTCGTAATAAACTTACATATAAAATTTCATTAAAATCTGTTCAGACGAACTTAAGATACACGCGTGCACACACAGACCGACAGACCGACAGGTTGTTAAAAATAGTTTATTTACGCTTCCCTACCATGGAGAAGTGCATTCCCATTGAAAACTCGATATGCAAAATTTGTTGCCATCACATAACCCACCTATTGTATACACAATACGATCGTTAAAAAAAGGGTTAACGTATTTGCATGAGTTAAGAAAATAATTAAATTTTTTAGTGGCATTTAATTTATCATTGGCTTTCTGCGTTTATAGAAATTTAAAAAAGCTTACAATTTCGGATATATAAGGTGCTAATAATCCAAATTTTACAAATTTCGTGAGACAATAACTATAAGGAGGCTGGGATAAAAGAAAATTTTTTTCTAACGAAGTGAATTAATTATGAGGTAAATTTTAACAGCCATTTTGTTACTTTTAAGTTCAAGTATGGGGTGGCGCGGTAGAAAAAGCCAGCCTTCTTCGTTTGAAAAATTTGAAAAATGCTTATGGTTTCGCTGTAATAAATAATTAAAAAATGGCACTTTTAGAGGTTTGAGGGACTATAACTTTTAGAGGGGGAAGATAGATAAAAATTTTATTCCACGGAAATAAGTTTCTAGTAAAGATATATGTACGTATGTAATTTCAGTTTTCTATCTTCAAGGGTGTAAAAGTTGTAAACATGCCCACGGACATGGGCGGATTGACGGTCGAACGGACGGTAGCACGGACGGACAGATAGATGGACAGAGCGACACTAATAAGCACTTTCTTTCAACAATTTTTTGGGAGACTGAAAACTTACAAAACTTCTACACCCTTGAAAATAGAAAGTTGAAATTTTATATGTACATAGATCTTTACTAGAAACTTATTTTTGTAGAACAACATTTTTACCTATCTCCCCCCCTCTAGAAGTTATACCCCCCCAAAACCTTAAAAATGGCCTTTTTTAACTATTTGTTGCAATGAAACCATAAGCATTTTGGAAATTTTTCCATAAGCATTTTGAAATAGTTAAACTTTAGAAAAACAAAATGGCCGTTCAAATTTAACGTTCCAAATTTTTGATTTCGGTTTTCTTCTAAACCCCAGCCAGTAGAAGCTTGAAGTTTTAGGAGCTTTTAGACATTAACAAATAGTTCATTTCGTTAGAACAAATTTTTTTTCCATTTCCATCCCCTCTCAAGTTATCGCCTCTTGAAATTTGTAAAATTTGAATTTTTGACACCTTATATTTCCGAAACCGCAGGCTTTACATTAAAAAATATAATTAGTTTTCTTAACTCACACAATTAACTCTTAAATTCGAGCATTATGTTAACCCCTCTTTATATTAATTTTTGCTTTATTTCAAGAACTGCATAAATCGTTCATCCTAAATATATGCAATCCTAGAAATAGTTTTGTATATGAATGGAAATAATTTTAATAGTGTGATAGGTATGCATAGACTGTACTTAAAAGCAGAATTTTCACTTGTTGAAGGGAAAAGTGCTACAATACAAACCATTGGTTTGACCCAACTTTATTTTATTTTAATTAAACTTTAATTTTGTGTCTTCTTTGATTTTACTCATTGCTTTTACGAAGATAAAAACTACTCAAAACTCTTATCGAAAACCGTGAGTGGAGATTTGCGAAAGTGAGAACAATTTCGAATACAAAGTACATACCATCATATTAATTAAGAGACATTCGCAATAGTTAATTATTAAGAAATATTCACAATAGTTAATTAAGGATCCTAAGCATGATGCGGCAGAATAATGAACCTATCCTACATTCGGCCGGCCTGACCTTTCATTCGACTGGAATGAAACGCCCGAACCCCACTTTTTTATATATTCGGCCACCGTCGTTGTGTTTCCAGGACCCTCGTTACCAACTTTAAAGCAGTTCCATACTGGGTTCTTTTAATAGCCACCAATTCATTCAACCTACACCTATTTTCTGATTTTCTCCTAGAGTTGTAGGATCTACAATTTTCTTTCTGAATTTTAGATATATTTTCCTTCACTTGAGTCCTTATACTCTCTTGCTCTTCGAGATGGTCGGTAATATCTTGGTCGTCTAGACGGCTTAAAATTTGAAGATCCTCTTTCAACCTCATCTGTAATCCTGTTAAAATTTGGAAATTGATTATTTGTTGAACTCTATCAATATTGATTATTTGTTGAACTCTATCAACGTATTTATAACAATTGCGAGGTCTCTCACTGCACAGTTTTGATAACATAAGTACTATGATTTTGTGAATGCGCTCAACTTGTCCGTTCTCTCGAGGCACTCCTGTTACAATAACTAGATGTTGGATGTCTTGAGAATCGCAGTATTGTTTAAAAGCTTTAGAAGTAAAGGCTGCTCCTCTATCAGAGATAATTCTCCTTGGGTTTTCAAAAATTGATGCTTGTTTTTGTAATCTAGAAACAACTGCATCTGCCCCAGTGTCTTTGGTAGGGTAAAAACAAACAAATTTTGAAAAAGCATCTACTACAACCAGTATATAGTTGTATGCTTTATTTGTTTTTTCCATAGGACCCACATGGTCTATGTGATATGTCCTAAAGGCAAAGTTTCTTTATTAATTGGACATAGAAATCCTTCCTTTTTACCCGCTTTTTCTTCTGTCATTATGCATTCTGCACAACTTTTTACGATATTTGGAACCTTTATATTTAATTTTGTTACATAAAAATATTTATTTAGGTAATCCTGTATTATTTAGGTATTTTCCTGTTTAGGTATTATCCTGTTTTATTTAGGTATTTTCCTTCAAACGATAACGCAAAGAAGTAGTTTCGAGTAGCAGACAAATAGCTCTACTTAAAGCATCCACATGCCTCATTTTCGTGGCGGGTCTATGCTCTATTTCTTAATCAAACTCTTGTAAGAACATTGCCCATCGGGACACTCTTAATGGTACATCTGTTTTCTTCATTGTCATCGCAAATGCATTGCAGTCGGTGACAATTTTGAACTTCATTCCCATCACATAAGTTCGCCATTTCTTTAAAGCTTCAATGACAGCGAGAACTTCTAGCTCATAGGAATGATACTTCCCTTTAGCTGGTTTAGTTTTTCGACTCATAAATTGTATTGGATGTAGTTGTTGGTCATCTTCGTTAGCCGATGAAATTATAATATTGTCCATATAGACAACCACTACACCGGAATCAATAAGTTCCCTAAAGATAGCAAAAATGAATCTGCAAAACACAGCTGGTGAATTAGAAATACCAAATGGTACAAAGCAAAATTCATATTGACCACCATGGGTAACAAAAGAAGTAAATTTCCTTGAATTTGGTTCAACAGGGACATGGAAAAAAGCGTTCCTAAAATCAATCGTAGTGAAAACCTTGAAACCTTGCAATTTTTCCACAACATCATCGATTAACATCATTGGAAAATTATCTCTTACTATTTTTTCGTTTAATTTTCTATAATTACAGCAAAGTCTCTTGCTGCCATCTTTTTTACCAACGCTGACGAGTTGGGTTGTATTATTCCATCGTCTAATCACTCCGAAACTCGCTTGTTTATTTCTTTTTGCTCAGCATATGATGTTCTTCTCGGCCTTTGGAAATCAGGTATATCATCAGTTAGTATAATCTTCATTTCCACAGGTGACTGAAAGTTTTTCGATGGAATGTAGTCTTCAACCACTTTCCTAATAATTCGAGCTCTTGCACTATCCAAATGCTCTACACTCAATTCTATATTTTCACTTACTTTTATTTCCTCGACATTCATGCACAACTGTGTAAATTCTTTCAAAAAATCGTTTCCCTTTCTGAGGCTACTTGCATTAACGACTTCTCCAACTTTCTCGTTTTTATTGTATTTTTCAGCATCACTTTTCCCACTTTCATAAACTGGCTTTACTGGTTTTCCTGCAGACCAGCGCCTTTCCTCAACATTATATCCACATGTTCCAAAATATCATTCCCGATAATTGCTTCATAGCCTAAATCCTTTTCTTCTACCACATGAAACTTTTCTTCCAGTTCTATTCCATAAACCATAAATAAAATTACCACGCTACCAACTGTACTTATTTGGCCATTTCCTACTCCTTTTGGATTTTTCTTTTCACAGTTTAACTTTAGGTTTTTACTTCTTGCTAACATATCATGCCTTAATAAGCAGAGTTCACAGCCTGTATCTATGAGAGCAGAAAATTTTATATCTTTCTATGTTGCGACTTTAAATAATAAGTTAGTTTGAAAGAAACTATTTCTTATCTCCACTGCACTATTCATGTTGCTTTCCCTTTTTACGCTTCTATCGCCACTACGTGTCTTAAAATTACATTCTGCAGCCCGGTGTTCGATTTGATTACAATTAAAACATCTTAACTTATTCATACCACAATCCTGGGCCAAATGATTTGCTTTGCCACATCGGAAACAATTCCTACCTCTACTAGGTTGATTATTCATTTCCACTCCTGCAAATCGGCTTGTTGATGGTTGTGTGTTCTGAGGTAATGCCGGTGTATTAAATGTTGATGCATTAAAATACCTTGGTGTACTTGATATTGGTGTAGGACGTCGTACTTTTTCGTAAACTTTTATTTGGTTCTTTACTTGCATAATATTTTGCGATTGATATAAAATTGTTTTGTTGTACCTTGAGTCTGGAACACCTTCTACAAAATGTTGTATCAAACTTTCCTCATATAAATTTATCGAATTTCCTATATCCATCAAGTTATATAGATACTCAAGGAAAGTTTCGTGTGGTTTCTTTTTACGGGACTTCAAGATTTTATGTACTTCAGAAGTACAAAGAGCAACACCAAATTCATACATCAATGCTTCCTTCAAGGCTTGCCAACTACGAATATTATTTTGGCTTCTGATGAATAATCTAGCAGCCCCTCTTAATAATTGCTTGGCATAAACGAATTTTTGAAGCTCATTCCATCCTCGATTAAAGTATTTTCCTCTATTTCAGCAGTCCAATGTTTTACGTCTGGTGAATCAGTACCGTTGAATTGTGGTAAGCTGTCTTCAAAATCCCTGAGAGTAAAGTTTGATTGTCTATTCGTGCTACAGATCATTCTTAGAGTTGAACTTTCATTATTATTTTCCCTTCCACCTGTATTTAAACCCAACTCCTTCAGTCTTTCTTTCAAAGTTTCGACATTCATTAAATTAATTGTTGTAGCATCCATAGTGAAAAGAATATGCTTTATGAATACGGTAAATAATGGGTTTATCAGCCGTTGAATAGAACCAAAGGAGTCCGAGAATACCGAAACCAATTTCAAATTGGAAAGTTCTATGAAAACAATAGGAATACGACACTACTCCAAACAAGTTTTCACCCTACTTCAATTTCCAATAAATCTCTAATTAACTGAAACAAAACGAAAGACTAAGCGATCTCAAGAGTCCAAATTTGACTGAAAATATAATTTCAATTCACACGAGAAACCAATAGAAATCTAGTCTCAATAAAAATTTCAAGTTTCCGGAATCCAGGCAGCTGGGAAAGATGTAGCAAAAAAATTGTATTACATTTATAACAAAATAAAATATGTAGTACCAAACTCGACCAAAATAAAAATTTTAGGATTATATCAAAAATAATTCAATAATATTAAAATGAAAACTGTTGAGACAAGCAAATTTATAGTGTAGTTCCCAAATAAAACGATTCAATCTATATAATGGAACAGATGTCGTAAATATCCGCAATAGAAAACAAAAATAAATTAAAAAAAAATTTTTGATCTAGGTGTGTTTTATTTTACTTTAATAGAAAAAACAAAGTAAACTTATATTCAAAATTTAAAAATATAAATTGAATTGCAAATTTATCATTTTATCTTCTTTGAATTGTAAATTTATTATCTTTTTTTCACTTATTAATTTTACTTTAACAAAATATCATTGACCAAATATATTCAAATTGAAACAACTGAAAAATCACCAGACCACGACCTCACTGTATTTCCGTTATATCATGACCTTACTGTATCCAATTACGGTACACAATACTCTCAAATAATATGACGATGTAAAAAAAATTCATTACTCCCAAATGTCACAACCAAATTCAACACTCACTGACGACATAATTGCATGCTACACAATTGGATAAAAGTAGCAACCAGGAGTGCCACAAAATATATCATGCGAGATACTAAAATCGATATGATGTAACTAAATTTATCTATCGCGATATAAATTTAAATATAATGTAAATGGATAAAATGTAAATGGATGGAACATTTGTAATCGACCTAAATATATCATGAGAATTTCACCCTAATATGATGAACATTTATTTTAAACTGTTTACATAAATAAAAAAAAATAAAAACAAAGTTACTCAAAATCATTGGATTCAATAAAACCTACAATAAATCGATCACCTAATTTATTTTAGTTGAGCGAAAATTTTTCTCCTTTTTTTTTCAATTAAACGAAATTTCTCGAGTATTTTTCATCTATAAAAAAACACAAAATTGGTTTTACTGTACTTTCCTTCGCATAATAATATGCATCTCTTTCGACAATCTCACCTCAGATACAATTTAATAATTTTATAAATTTATATAAAAATATACTCGAAATTTTAATAATATATGTAGTATAAGATATTATTCAATGTATTTAATTTTACAAAAAAAAATTTCTAATTTGTAAACTTTTATTTTAAATTTTTTTTTTAAATATTTCTAAAAATTCAAAATTTAAAATTCTTTTTTTTTTTTAAGTTTATTTAAATTTAATCAAAATCTTTGTAAAAAAAAAATAATATATCAAAAACAAACTTACTCTTTACTACAACTATTCTTTACTTCCACATGAAATTTGCTCACTCACATTAATAGATGCATAATTCTAATTTCAACTCGATCTACGAAAATAGGTACATATATTGCAGTAAATAACAAATTTCTATCAAAACTTCGAATATATCATGCTATATTAGGTGATAAATTTTCTCGCATGCGACCACTCAGGCTTAATTTTAATTGATATTACCACAAATTAAAATATATATAATAAAAATGTACATATATTCTTGAATGCAATAAATAATACAATTAGATAACATAAAAATAATTAAATCACAAAATATAAATTATTCCTCTCTCTTTTTTTGTTAATGCAAAAAAAAATTGAGAAATATGAAATTAAGTTAAATTAAAATTACTTTTCTATTAATTTCAAATTGTAAGGTTAAAAAATAAATTTTTTTTTCATGAATTAATAAAACGATGTAAAACTAACAGAAAATTCTAAATTTTTCTTCTGATTTTCTTTTATTAATATAAAAGAAAATCGAAAAATATTAAGTTGAATTAAAATTTATAATATGCCTTTATAATAAAATTTTCAAAAAAATATACGAATTTAACTTTACTTGGTTTCAGTTAACAAGTCCTGTTGGTTTTACATAAGACACTGGTAAACACACAATTTTTTTATTCTTTTGGCAAATTCGCAACGCAATTTAAAAATTAAATTATCTTTTACATAAAAAATTATTTTCAATGACGTTATGAAAGTTGAAGGGTGGTTAATTTTATAAGTTAACACATGTACCAAAAAAATTTTTTGCAGCAATAAGATGATTTCTGTTTTCTCATTCCTCCAAGTAACAGGACTACTAAAGTAATAGGTGTTCAATAGGACTAATTGGGTCCTGATGAATCTTATTAGACCTTGATGGGTTTGATTTTGATGGACCTTACTAGATCTCGATGGGTTTTATTAGATCTTGACGGATCTTATTTTAAAACAAATAATTTTTTTTTATATAGAAGACACCAGTGAATCTTTTGGATCGCTTAATTGATCCCGGTTGAGCCCCCAATTTGTAGGATTTCAATTTGGTTTCAAATTTTTATTTAAAACATTTTATAAAAATTATTAAATTTTATAATTATAACAATATTTTATTTTACATTTAATTAACGTATTTTGATTTTACTGTTTTATTTTAAACATTTTAACTTTATTTAATTTTATTTAAACATGTGTTTTTACATGATTTATTTTAAACATGTGCTTTTTTTATTTTAATTAAACTTTAATTTTGTGTCTTCTTTGACGGTCGCTTACGAGAAGATTGATTATTTTCTTTACTCATTACTTAAAACAAAGTACATACCATCATATTAATTAAGAGACATTCACAATAGTTAATTATTAAGAAATATTCACCATAGTTAATAATCAATAAGTTATTTAAGAATCCTAAGCATGACGCGGCAGAACAATAAACCTATCCTACATAAAGCTATATAATATGAAATATAATTTTTATAGTGACCTGACTGGGCTTTGAACCCGAAATCCCTTCAGTTAAAGGGACCAGTGCAATAACCACTTGCTCATTTGGTCAGGTACTTATATATTTATTTTGGTGCCAAATTTCAGTACCACAGCTTTTACAGTTTCTGAGATATAGCCAAACAGCTTTTGAAGCTGTATGACAGCTACCAGAAGGAGCCAAGCAATTTCAACGATTTTTATCGAATCCATTGGTCCTACTAATATAATCGTTTGTGTGAGATTTCAATACCGCAGCTTTTAGTTTCTGAGACAGTCAAATAAATTTGGAAGTTGTATGTAATAGGGTTTTGGCATTTACTTTAATAAATCATTAATGAAAATTTGGTGAACTGGGCTGAACTGGACGGTTGATTAGATTGGACGGACAGATGGACAGGCAAGGCTAAAACGGTAAGCCAAATTTAGTATACCCTTCGAACATAACTGGAAAATCTACAGAATAACAAGAAATACGTGTGAAGCAAAAAATTATTTTCAATGTTCAATATAAATAAATTCTTTTTAGAATTTAATTCTTTAAGAATACACTCTGCGAAATTCAATTAAGACCATTTTTTTTTTTTCGAAAATCTTAAAAACGGTTAACTTTATTTAATAATTTTTAGCAGTAATTTTTTTTATATTCAATTATTAATATTTTTATAATTTAAAATTAAATCCTTTAAATAAAATAAACAGCAAAATAACAAAAACAAAAAACCAACTTCCAATTTTTGAACGAAATTCAATTAAAACAATTTTCGAATTTCATATGTGTTATAAATAAAACTTAATAAAAACAAAAAAAATTTAATGATTTAATAATGTGTATGACCCCCATTTTTATTTATCACTTCAAGCATTCTATTTGGCATGCTGTTGATTAAGTTTCGGAGTTCCCCAATTGAAATATGGCTCTATTCTTTGGCAATAGCTTTATAAAGTTCTGCTTTTTCGATTCCTGGCAAAAACTCTATTTGACAGTATTCGCCAAAGATTTTCTTTAGGGTTTAAATCAGGAGAGCGAGCAGGTCAGTCCATTAATTGGATGTTTTTTGATCAAAATCATCTTATAGTGCGGCTAGATTTATGAATCGCTGCGTTATCTTATTGAAAAATTCCATCTGGACTACTGTGATCTTCTCCAAATGGAATCAAAATATCCTTGAATTTTAGCGAATTCTTCATTTGTCAAGTCTTTACCTTTACCCATTATTACTAAGAACTTTAAAATGTAAAATATTTTACCAAATCCGATTAAGCTGTTAAGAAAAAAAATAAATTGAACGAAAAACTCTACAACTTGCCTTAAACCTGCTTGAAAAAAAAACTAAATTGAAATTGTTTTAATTGAATTTCGCTTGTAATATAGTAACTTGTTCTTTTATTTTTAGTTTTTTGTGTTACTCACGCGACGAACTTAAGCATGCACATTAAAATAATTTTTTGAATACCATTAAAGTGACAAATGTAAATAAATACGGTCGATATAAAATAAGCTAAGCTTACAAAGAGCCAATAAAGTTAAGAAAATTGAATGGTTTTAATTGAATTTCGAAGAGTGTATAACTAAGCATAACGAAATTTTTTTACCAATATAAAAGTTTGCGATAATATCAAAATTGCAAACTGATTCAATTAATATTTTGTAAATAGAATGGACGATATTAATGCTAGTATAGAGCATGTTAATTTTGTAAATCTAACTGAAGTTGATAGCAACAACACTTTTAAATTTAGTGAGATAAATATAATTGAAATAAAAAAGATCTTAAAATATTAGAAAAAGTAATAAATGCACAATTGGCTACATATTTTGAAGAGAAAAGATTTAAAATAGGAGATTCCAGTCAAGCTTTCGGAAAGGCCACAGTTGCTAATCATTACTAAATCTTATCATCACTAACTGTAAAATGGCAGTTCACGACAAAAAGTTTATTCTGGCGGTTTTCCTGGATCTTTCAATAGTTTTTGAAACCGTATAGAATAGATATATATTTGAACAAATTGTCCAACTATGGGGTGGTTAAGAAATGGTGCTGCTTTGGAAAAGTTAAAAATTTTGATTGATGTTCTTCAAGGGTCAATTCTTGGTTTTCTGTCGTTAAAAATGTGGCGTCGGCAATTGGACGTTTACTTAAGGCCAAATATACATTTTTGCATATATAAAGAGAAATAATCAACCGATTTCATTAAAATTTAATATTTAAATTCTTCGTACTAAAACAATGAGCATCCATTTTTTTTTTGAAGATCAGGGCTCGAAAACTGATCTGCGGGCTGATTTTACATATTTCACCATATCTACGGAACAAATTGATGAAATTTCTTGAAATTTGATATTTGAGTTCTGGTTGTTATCGAAACTAACTGGTGAGCATTTCAGGGAAGTCGAGTGAAATTTACATTTTTCTAGATATGTTAACTATAAGCTTACTAATGTCCTAAAATTCGAAAGAAGTATTTAACACATATTTTTATAATATTCTTCCCTTAATTAGACAATACACATTGCGGTCGGTTATGTGCTGACCACATCAGATTTTTTTTTTTAAATATTAATACAATACAGATTTCTATTGTTCTATTCAATGTTCAATATAAAAATTGTTTTTTCTTTAAAGTTTTTTATATAAGATATCTAATGAACCGACTCTTCCTATAATACAAATATTATAATGTAATAATAAATATAATAAATAAAATAATAAAAATAATAATAAATATTAATATAAATTATAATATTAATAATAAATTATGAAGTATTACATGAAATTGCTTTTATCATAAAAAATTATTATCGAACTGCTATCGAATTAAATAGTTAGTAGTTAAATAATATAAATCCATAAATGTTCATTTCACTAAAAAGTTTCTTTTCCCCTCCTATGAGAATTACTATCTTTTAAAGTTCGCAAAAATCTAAACTCTATTAAACTTTCGTAAAAAAGAGCTTGAATCAAAAAATTACAACAATAATATTCTTATGCAAAATTAGATTATTATGCTCTAACTAAATTGATTAGCAATAAATCAAAAAACATAAATTTCTAAGTAACTGCATTTAAACTTATAAGTGAAAATTATGTTAATCGTTATCAATTGCGGTAAGCAACAAAGTTCTTGGTTTTCTCAGATATTCATACATCAGAAAATATTACATTTCTTGTTTTCTTACTTTGAGAATATTTAATTTCAAATGAAATTTCCAAATGTAAGGGTTCCCGAAACTCCAATCTGCACATAAATATATATGGTGAGTTTATTATAATATTTAAGTATAAGTTATGATACATCAAACAATTTTGTTCATCCTAAAAATTTGAACAAAATAATACACATCTTTAAATTGAAATTTGTTATACCTCTTATTTCATATTATAAAAGATTTTAAGATGTAACCACATATGAACTTATTACGAGCTTTCATCGGGTGTCTATCTAAAATAAGATTTAATGTCGACTTTACTTTTTGGAATTTTGATACAATCTTCACAAACTAAAATTTTGTTTACCAAAATATCAAAGTAAAATCAAATCCGCGTTGTCTGAACTAGCAAAATTACGTTAAGAATTGTTCGGAAAAAGAAAAATATGTATGTATAACTTTTATATTTTAATTTTTAAAAAATGCAAAAAAAAATATGAATTGCGATTTTAGAAAATATTTTGTTTACGAAAAGGCTTAGTAAAATAAAAAATCTAAAGTTGACGTCAAAAAATTTGCATTTTGGTAGACAGCTATAGTTTAATTTGCTAACAAATGGAAAGTGAAAATAGGGATTGTAGCCAGAAATGTCCTTGTATATTTGAATTTTAACTAATCATGCTTGCATACTGAAATTTAATCGTAACATTGTTTTACTGCAGTTGAATTTTAATTGGACTATTACTTTAATAGCGGAGTTTTAAATGATTTAATTGAATAAATTACATCAATTAATTATAATATGAAAATTGGGTACTATAGTATGTCAGAGGTTTTAGCTCAAAAGTTACACTAAAGTTTATTCTATTCATTACGAACGAAAGTTAAAGTATAAAGCAATTAGTTTACTTAATTATTATTGTAAGTATATTAAAGCTTCAAACAAAAATCATTATAATAACTTAACAAAATTTTGTTATTTTTGCCGATTTCAGCAGCAATGTATGAAAAGAAAATTGGGAGACAAAGAAAAAAAAATTTCTAGCAATTGATAGAATAAAAATTATAAGAACAGATAATTGTACTTTAAAATGTTTAAGTTCAAATATACCAGGTGCAATCAATAATCTTACTGAATTGGAGGAGATAGTATATAGTCAAGAATTTGATTATGTTGCGCTACCAGAAACACACTTTTGTTTAACGAAGATGATAATAGCCTGCTTGACCTTCACAACTGTTACATAATTCGAACTGATTCAAGTGTACGACATATTGTTTATTATTATTATATATATACCCATATATCTACTTCTGAGGTTTTAAAAAAACACGGGTACATATATCTACGGGCTAAAGACATGAGACACAGGGAATTAGATAGGGGTTTGCGAGCAGGGTACCAGAAAAATCTGTCATTGGAACTTTTTAGCCTCGAAGTAACCTTATTTTAAGATTTTTTGGGAAAACTTTTATATAACAAAACCACGTTTTTTTTTTATACTTAATATTTTCAGAAGCAAAAACCAAAGAATTAAATAATATTTGAAAATATAAGAATATCACATATTTTCAGGATGAGTCGGAATAGGCTTAGTTAAATGTCAGTTTTTTCAAAGACATCATATGTTTTGTGGCATCTGAATATTAATGTTTCATTACCGATCTCATTGCATACAATAAGGTAGGTTATGTGATAGCAACAAAATTTGCATATTCAGATTTGCAAGATTTCATGTATATATGTATATATGAGTATATGTATATATGTATATAAGTATATATGTATGTATTTTATTAAAATTGAAACTTTTAATTAAAATTTTCGTTCGAACATTAAGAAATTAAATTTTAAGTACATACGTACACAAATTGTATAACATATGTATATTTTTTTAAAGTTCCAACAAATATAATATTCAAAAGAGTGGGTGAACATATAGAATTAAATTTTTCAAATAAAGAAATGGTTTAGGCGAAAACAAAATAATTTTATTCAAATATATGTATGTATGTATTGGAATTAAGCATTTTAGAGTTTCTATCTCGGACAATAAGAAATTAAGTTTTAAGGACATACGTACATAAATTGCGGATTTATATTCTTTTAAAGCTCACTGACGAATCAAGCTTTAAAAAAAATATACATACGCATTGATACAAAAAGTATTCATACGCAATTTTGATGTTCAAAACAATAACAAAAAATCTGATGTGATCAACACATAATCGACCGCAATGTATATTGTCTAGTTATGTGTAAGTGTTGCAAAAGATTAACAAAATGCACTTTCTTTCAATTTTAAGGAAGTTAGCAAGATTTTAGTTACCATATCTATAAAAGTGTAAATTTGGCTCTTAGTAGAATTTCGCTTTGTGCCACCCGAATTCTCTGAAAAGCTCACCAGTTAGTTTCGGTAATAACCAGAACTCATGAATTTCTATCAATTCGTTCTATAGATATGGTAAAAAATGCAATCGGTCCTAAAGGCCTGGTCATTCCAAAAAGTTTATATGTTCATTGTTTTAACAACCTGAATTTCAATATTAAATTTGAAGGAAATTGCTTTTACTTATCACATAACCTACCTTATTGTATACAATGCGGTCGGTAATGAGGCATTAATATTCAGATGCCACAAAACATATGGTCTTTGAAAAAAGCTGACATTTACCTAAGCCTATTCCGACTCATCCTTAAAAATATTTGAAATCTTGCAAATCTGAATATGCAAATTTTGTTGCTATCACATAACCTACCTTATTGTATGCAATGAGATCGGTAATGAAACATTAATATTCAGATGCCAGAAAACATATGACGTCTTTGAAAAAACTGACATTTAACTAAGCCTATTCCGACTCATCCTAAAAATATGTGATATCCTTATATTTTCAAATATTATTTAATTCTTTGGTTTTTGCTTCTGAAAATATTAAGTATAAAAGAAAAACGTGGTTTTGTTATACAAAAGTTTTCCCAAAAAATCTTAAAATAAGGTTATTTCGAGGGTACATTTGAATAAAATTAATATTTTGTTTATATTTACACTTTTTCTTTATTTGAAAAATTTATTTCTTTATGTTAATAAATTCTTATTCTATAATTAGGTATTCAAAATTTATTTCCATATGCCAAACCACAGTTTTAAATATTATTCAATGCATATATTAATAAAATATTTGCAAATATTCATAAAATTTTTGCAAATTTTCCAGGCTATTATAACAATATTTTTTTGGAAATTTTTCTTAAACTTTTATAACAATATTTATCTGTTATACATATATTCAAAAAAATAAAACAAATAAATTTAAACAAATTACAAAAAAATTTAAAAATGATCCAAAGAAGAAAAATACGAAAATATTCCGGCAAGCATTCATCAAATAACCTTCTTGTCTGATTATATGTATTAACTAATTATACATTCATGCATTTTATTCGTATGCATTATATAATTAGTAGCGAATTATTTTATGCATACGTAGTATTCGATCGCTTAAAGTGCTTATTGTTAACGGTAATTTACGACTTTAAGCGATATTGCTCAAAGCGAAGTTCTAAAACAAATTACTCAAAAAATATTAGATCTAAAAGGAGCTAATTATTTGTTTAATTATGTACTTTTTAGCACTTTTCCAAAAAAATTTTGAAAAAAAGTGGTTATTAGTTTCACTCTGTCGGTTCGTCCTTCCGTCTGTCTGTCCATATGTCTGTTTACAAAACTTCTACATTTTTAAAGACAGAAATTTTATATATACATAGATCTTTACTAGAAACTTATTTCCGTAGAACAAAATTTTCACCTATCTCGCCCCCTCTAAAAGTTGTATCCCCCTAAAACTATAAAAACGGCATTTTTTAACTATTTATTGCAGTGAAACAATAAGTATTTTTCAAATTTTGCAAAAGCAGAAAAATAGTGCCTGGCTTCTTCTATTGCGGCATATTTTTTCTGAACTTTGAAAAAGCAAAATAGCCGTTAAAATTTACCGTTATCTAAAACCCGTTTTTTTCCAAATTTTTAATGCCGTTTTTCTCCTATACTGTACGCTCAAGGAGTCTGTAGCGTAATTTTAGGAGCTCTTAAATATTCATAAATAGTTTATTTCGTCACAAGAAAATTTCTTCCCATCTCCACCTACTCTCAAATTAACGCCTCTTGAAATTTGTAAAATTTGAATATTTGGAACCATATATTTCCGAAAATGCAAGCTTTTTTAAATTTCTATAAACACAAAAAGTTAACGGTAAACCCGATGACATTAAAAAATATAATTATTTTTCTTAAGTCACACAATTAAACCTTAAAATCGAGCATTATGTTAATCCCACTTTACATTAATTTTTGCTTTATTTCAATGGCTGCATAAATCGTTCATCCTATATATGCAATCCTAGAAATAGTTTCGTATATGAATAAAAAAAATAATTCTAATAGGGTGGTAGATATATGTATATAGATTGTATTTAAAAGCAGGATTCTCATTTCTTGAAATGAAAAGCGAGCGCTACAATACAAACCATAGGTTGACCCAACTTTATTTGTAATTATTTTAAGAATTTTTCTTATTTTAAGTTTTATATTTTTATTTGTTAGGAAAAAAAACATATCTATATGTGTATTACGGGTGTGTTTTTGAAGAAAAAAAAAAGTAAACTTAAAATATCTCACACATAGAATGGAAAATACCCTCAAAACTAGAAACGTAATACTTGCAAGGCTTACAATGCCAGCACACACGATTAGATTTATATCAAAAACACATGGAAGTATAAAACAGTAGAACAAATCGTTATTCATGCTTATATGCGATGTCAATCAATGTGCACAATTCTACTGAAGTTTTTCTGAATTAGTTATTTAATACAAAAGAAGATAACTTGAACAAGTATGCTCAGTTTTTTTTGAACTCAAATAATCCCATACTTGAAAGAATGTGGGAGAGATTATTTGAGTTTAGAAATGATATTACTTATAATTATGGACAATTTTTGCTGCTGCTGGCTTTCAATAAATTATGAATGTAGTTTATTTACACTAAAAATAGTTTATTTACACTTCCCCACTAGGGAGAAGTGCATTCCCAGCGAAAACTCGATATGCAAAATTTGTTGCCATCACATAACCTACCTATTGTATACAATACGGTCTGTAAAAATCATTCGTGAATGATTCATATGCAAACATGTGGAATAAAGTTATACTCAAAGTAGAGAAAGGAATGAATCTTTTTTTCTTTTTTACCGACCGTATTGTGTATACAATAGGTAGGTTATGTGATGGCAACAAATTTTGCATATCGAGTTTTCGGTGGGAATGAACTTCTTCATAGTATTGAAGTGTAAGTAAACTATTTTTAGCAACCTGTCGGTCTGTGTGTGCACGCGTGTATCTCAAGTTCGGCTGAACTGATTTTGATGAAATTTTATATGTAGGTTTATTTCGACTTTGGCACGGATTGATCAACTTTTGGGATATATCAGGCCACGGGAACTGCACTTTTTTGCGGGCCTGTTTTACATTTTTGACCATTTTGAAGAAAATTATCAACCCATTTGCTTGAAATTTCATATATAGGCTTCGCTCGCAACTTTTGGAAGAAATCAGGTGTCAGCAACTAGACGTTTACTACGGGCCAAATATACATTTTTGCGTATATAAAGAGAAATAATCAACCGATTTCATTGCAATTTAATATTTGAATTCCTCGTTTTAAAACAATTAATATATAAATTTTTTGAAAAGATCAGGGCTCGAAAATTGGTCTGCGGGCCGATTTTATATTTTTCACCATATCTACGAAACGAATTGATGGAATTTTTGGAAATTTGATATTTGAGTTCTAGTTGTTACCGAAATTAACTGGCGAGCATTTCAGGGTATTCGGGTAGCACAAAGCGAAATTCTACTAAGAGCCAAATTTACATTTTTCTAGGTATGTTACCAATAAGCTTACTAATGTCCTAAAAATTGGACAGAAGTATTTAACAGACATTTTCATAATATTATGTAACATTTTCAATTAACTAGATAATACATATTGCGGTCGGTTATGTGCTGACCACATCAGATATTTTATTGTTACTTTTACTCATGAACTTACACAGCCAAAGAATTTTTGTAAAGCTTTCCTTAAAAAACACCTTTCAGAAAAAAAAGAAAAGAATAATGCGCAGCGTAATATATGCTGTGCATTATTTGTCTACTAATAGATTATTAGCACTAAAACCGTTTACGGTCGAAATAACAAATTTACAATTTTTTAACATTTCAAACTTTATTGTTAATTACATAAATTATCACGTTGGCTGAAAAACGGTACGCGTGCCATGAACGTTACGTCACAAATCTGTTTCAATATTTTCGAACATATTTACATTGAGTGCGATCAGCACTAGGCGCTTCTAGTTTTAGTTAAAAAACTAGTTTAATGTCTTTGAAAAATAAATTTTTGTACCTTACTCACACAAATTTTATTCTTATGGAACAAAATTTGTCAAAGTAAAACATGTTTTCGAGGACAATATGTTTTTCAAAAAATGTTTTCCTATATTGTGAATAATTTATTTTTTTGAATTTTTCACAAGTCAAAGGAAGTTTTAAAGAAATTTGAAAAAAAATTTAAAAAAATTTTAATCCATAATAATTTTTGGTAAATTAACATCCAATAAAGTTGGGTCAAACAACTTTATAATGGTTTGTATTATAGCATTTGTCCCTTCAACAAAAGAAAAATTATGGCGTTAAAAGTACCGGTAAAAGTCAAGAACAGATTTTTATCATCAAATGGATGCGGTAGGGGTACTTCAGGGATCTGTGTAAGGAGTAATGTTATTGTTGATATGAAGAATATAACGAATTTTGTGAAAGCTATATTATTTACAAATGATGCATTGGCATATTTCCAAAAACCGGGAGGTGATTGCAAAGTAAAAGATAATGAAGATCTTAGAAAAATAACTTAGTGATTTAAAGAGAATTAACTAAGTTTAAACGTAAATAAGGGCTATAATAATTAATGGAGTGTTGTAAAATAATTTAAAAATTGGCAAGGAATATATTGAAACTGTGAAGAAGATTTAATATATAATTGATTTTATATAATAGCCGATAAATTTCAAAACTATTAAAAATTATGAGTAGTAAATGCAATTAGTAAATAAGTTTAAATATGTTTCACACAAGGATTGCAACTTCTTTGAGCATATTTTCCCCCATTCAATTTGCTTTTCAATCATTTATAAAACACCAAATTGTGGTTTTTAAAATAAATTAAATATTTTTTCAAAATTCGCAAAATTATGTCTTACATCAGATACAATCTAATGGTCGATTAACTAATTTTTGTTTTTTTTGTTCAAATATTTAACACATTTTTTTCAAAAGTCTTACATTGAAATGAATCGGACTTGTAAATGCTTATCAGATTTTAATGTAGATTAAATCGTAAATTTAGTATTTTGTGTAATTTGCAACTTATTTTAAAACAAAATTTATCTCCATATAAGATCCCAAAAAAGAATAAAATGTAAACTTGTAATTACGATTTCGAAATATGTTATTTATTAATTTTTTTCTACTAATGAAAATTTATAAATTGTTGCTTGCGTGGTATACAGTTTTGTCGGCGATATTTTCCAACACCACGTGAGCGCCAGTATTGTCGATATTTTATATTAGAAATACGTACACACTTACTTATGATGGAGTGATTTACAGTTATCCCTTGTACAACGCGGTATTTGTGTAACGGGTTTTCAATATAACGCGATTTGAAAAAAAATCGGTTTCAGTATAACGCGAAGTTTGGACTTTTATAACACGAAGTTGAAAAACCAGTCGAAGGATCACAAGGTTGCACAACTAGTTTTTTATCCAACAACGATGATAGCAATGATGCTAAATTGCCAGACTTATCTGGAGTTTCCAAAAAAAATACATTTTTGAATATTTAATTTGTTACTTTATTATTTTAAAGTTTTTACTTTGTTTATGATGAATTTGTGCAGTGTACCTACAGGTAAATTATATATTTTTATAATTAAAATAATAGAAATATGTTGTTATTTTCTAAACGCTGTGAAATGTGTGAAATATGCATTTTTCGCATATTTTTTGAACAAATTTATCTCGTTTTACTATCACTTATTATGGATTAACTTTTAAATCTAACAGTAGCACACCGAAAAAAACAAAAAAATTATAACGAAAATTTTCGAGAAATTTCAAGTTTTTTAAAAAATTTCGAAAAAAAAACAAAAGTTCTGACTTTGACGAACTGTATCAATGTTCTGTTATATGAATTGCTGATACGTGTTTCCACAGTACAAAGTATAAACTGTTGATTTCCTACTAGAAAATGTGTGATTATTTGTAATATTTTAATACAAAATGTTAATAAAAATAAAACAAAATTATCAAAAAATTACAAATATATTTCTTATTAATGCATAATAAAACAAAAACACCTAATTCATTGTGTATTATTAAAGACAAACAACTAATTCATTATGTATTATTAAAAAAAATATTCTTTGTTTATTTATGAAAAATTTTATTTAATTATTTGTAAGCAAGGTTATCGTAAAAGGAGTGATAGTCCTTTGGAACTACTGCTTTTAATTCTTGTAAGTGAAGCCATTTACGGTATAATATTTTCAACGGCTCGCTATGTACGCTAGTGAAATTTTTTAAATTTGCTGACTTCATCACTTTAATGTTTGAACGTCTTAGTGGTAACTTGATCCAACTTCCAGTAAAAGGCGTTTTAACTTTAATGCCACTCGGACTATATTCTATAACCTTTACGTTATTGACCGTTGAGTCAACTGGTTTAATAGATTTAAATATTTTATTTTTTTCATAGTTTTTTGTAAATTCATGGGAAAGTCTTCTTATTATATATGGATTTTTTTTCCTTGCATTCATAGTGCCTTTACATCATAATATTCAATATAGAATATAATATTGTAACAATGTAATATTCGCAATATAGAATTTTAAATATAAAAATTCCGTTCCGTAGTTTTAATTTATGTAGCTTACGAGGTTTCACTGCACAAGAAAGATTCAGAATATAAAATTTAAAATTGTGTGGTAACAAAGTGATAACTCGTAAAGGGTGAAGCGAGGTTGCAAAAAAAATTTTATTTCTTGTTTTTGATACGTGGTTTCACTTAACTTCGTTTCTAGTAGCGATTACTAAAAATTTTTAGAATTTTCATGAACTAGAAGATATATTTTATTGATTTAAACGCAAGATCAAAAAACAAAGGCGAAGCATCAGCAAAAATCACAGGCCATATAAAACTATGTATAAAAATATTGTTATTACAAAAAATTAAGGCCTATACTATAATGTCCTTATATCTAACAAGTCCCAATACTCAATTTTTTTTACGAAATATTACGAATTTTTGGCTTCGTTCCTGTTTTTTTCTTTAAATGCTACTGATCGTGTCATATTTCTTATTATTTTTTTCTTTTACATAAAAAAGAGTTTAATATTTTAAAAAATCTCAGGATATTATTAATGTCTTTATATCTAACAAGTCCCAATACTCAATTTTTTTTACGAAATATTACGAATTTTTAGCTTCGTTCCTATTTTTTTTAAATACTACTGATCGTGTCATATTTCTTATTATTTTTTTCTTTTTTTTACGTTAAAAAGAGTTTAGTATTTTAAAAAATCTCAGGGTAATATAGACATTTTTTAAAAAGCTTCGCATTTAAATTCTATTGTACGAAAAAGAAAGAAAGGTAGGAGGAAAGAAAAAATGAAAAAAAGTTTCAAATTCATTTTTCAGTATGGTTTCAAATGTTAATGAGGGAGGATGTATGATTTTTCATGCACATTTTGTATTTCCCAATAAGGTAAGTTGAGTAGTGTCGGCTAACAAAAATGTTAATAAAAGAAATACAGGTTGACACATTTCAACAATTTGAATTATCTCATTTCGATTATTAAAAATTATAATACAGTGAATAAAAAAAAATTTGGTGCTATATTTTTTAGTTAAAATACAGTCGTGTAATTTTAACAGTAAATTTAAAATACAGTCGTGTATTGTAAATAAAGTTAATAAAAATTTTATTATATTTTAATTTAAGTTTGTAATTATTTGATTTTGAGTTTTATAATTATGATAGTGCTTTTAAAATTTTGAAATCATTATAAAAATGTGTCGGTTCAAATCCCCTATATAAAAATACTATAAAGAAACTTGTATAAATTTTAAAGTTCCTTATGCGGTAGAGTAGTTAAATCAGTGAATTAGCACTAATAACAATGTGAAAATGTTTCCTAATAAAACTAAAATCACACACATATCTAAAAATAATTCATATATGCAATAATTATTATTAAAAAATTGCACAATTTTTTTTTCTTTTAGTGTAGCATTTATTGAAATCTTAAAAAAATAAACAGAACCTGGAAGTTTTTTTTAAATAAGTTAATCTTAAGGGAGATTTATAGTGTTAAGAAGGGCCCGTAAATTCGTTAACTGTCACTCTCTCTTAGAGCCCAGGCCTGTATTTCTGTCAGCCGTGATGTAAATCCATAACAAAATGCTACACAAATACTATTGAAGTCTATAGGGTTGAATTTTCATCATTTAAATTTTAATTTTTATAGAAAATTTTTTTCTTTTATCTTTGGTGAAGATAATTGGTGAAACTCGTAGTAGTTACTATGCTTTTTTATAATACTTTGTCCAACAGATCCTATTGAAAAAGAATTATTTTTACATATAACACAAGTTCCTGTTTTAATACAAGTTATTTCAAAAGCTCGCTTTTATTTGCTCTAAAAATCCAATGTATGTACATATTTTGCATCCAAAACATTTCAATGCCTCTTAAGTATTTTCGCTTACCATCTTCATTTTAGGAAAGAGTCCTGGATGTAAATGAAAATATGTACATATAGAAACCTCTTAAAGAATCTTAACTTAAAACCTAATATTAGGTGAAACCTAATATTCTATGAGTAAGTGCTTTTTAAGGTAGGTAGTTTTGGAAAATATGTGTACCTACTTAGTATACAATGTTTTTTGAAAGAAATTTTTATAGGACGGAAACCGTGCATTTCAAGTTAAATTATACTTAAATGTATATATTTGGGAATTATAATCTATTTATAATTCACTTTTTGCATGCTTTTCACACTTTTATTTTGTTTAAAATTTTCATCAGTCGCGTAAACCTTTATTAATATGATAACATTTAGTACTTCTGGTACTCTTGGAACTAAGAGTAACGAATATTTACGTCAATGTATTTTTCTTTGATAAATTCCTCAATCTATTTTTCTTTGAAAAAATTTGGCGTACTTAATGATGAATTCCTTTTTTGCTACATAATAACAATTTTGAAGTTAAATATGTACAAAAATTTTGTGTATAATTAAGTACGTAGATAGATAGAATACCTATTTACCTACCTACATATCTTAATCTATTTTTATACACAAGAATTCTGCAAAATCTTTTATTATGTTTTAAAGTTGTTAAATATTTTAAACTATTACCTTTAAAAACCGAAAAACGTCTTTAATACGTAAATCTAATATGTAAATATTGGTTTGCAGACTCACTATCGTAAGGAAGGTTTTACTCTTTGTTTCCCGCTGTCATCCTTAAATCCCTTGTCCCAGAGAAAGCTTAAATGTAAATCTCCCATAAACTGCCTAAAGCTAAAGAAGTGTCCACTTTCCAAGCGAATATCAACGCCATTCCGTTATTTATTTTTAGTTTATGAATAGTAACACATAGGCATATTAACTTCTATATTTATAGGTAGGTATTATTATAAAGTACAAATTAAGAAAATCTACGCATTTTGAAACTATAATCAAGTAAAACAAAAAGCAGTACCTATCTCGGGATATACATTATGTTAAATCACAATTGAATGTGATAGGTTGTAGATAGATTTTTGGGATATTGGAATGAATTTATAATTACATACTTAGCTAAATAGAATACTTACCACAATTAAATTTTGAACAGTGCCCACTTTAAATTATTGTAAAAAATAAATTGTTATTTTTAAAAATATATTCACACACATGCTAAATATTTCTTGAAAATTATTTCTTGCTAATGCAGAAATTCTACAAAATTATAACTTCATTGTTTATTGTTTCCCTTTCATTCCATTTACAATTTTGATAAGTATTTATGTATGTATATGCCTGTTCAACATGTGTACTTGTTACTTATAGTTTACTTACCCACATATCTTATTATACATATAGATTTTATTCGAATATTTATACGTAAATTTAATAATTCACCATGTAAATATGTATATTAATTTTTAAATAGTTTATAAATATGTATATACATATATTCCTTCTTAAATATGTATAGGTTTTTTCACAGAACATATAATATTGTGTATACACTTATACTATTAAATTTTGTTTTTTTAAAAGATGGTTTTTTGATACATTAAAAATTTGTATGGGATTATTTTATATTATACAACATGCAACAGAATACAACGCGAAAAATGAGACACTCCAGAAATTTTTTAATATAATTACGGAATGTCTGAAGATTCACTTTCACTAATTTATTAATTAATATATTTTAACTCTGCTCCCGAGTTGACGGAAAAATTCTTATCAAGAGTATTTACATGTAGTACAATAAAAATAAATTAGTACATCACATATTCACATTTGACAATTATGTCTCGTAGTACTTCACGAAATTTTATTAAAATATATGTCGCACTTGTGACATTTTAATTGTGTCGATCAATGTTTAGTTAAAAGGTTTGAAAACGAATTTCGTTCACATAAATTATAATATGTACAAGTGTTATTTGTTTGCTTCACTTTTTCAACTTTCTTAGTAAGTGTTTACATACACGACAAATTTCCGATTAATCTGAGTTCGATAAGTCTTATAATTATGTAAACCTTGCTTGATATTAAACTTTGTCTGACGAGTGGTGTAGACAAAAATAACTCTATTCTAATCAGATTTTTTATAAATTTTATTTAGCGACGATGAGTTTTTTCTGGAAGTTAGGTACAGTGATCAGCTGGCTTTAATTTTGGTTATACTTATCGTAGGTAGAAAAATTATTAAATTTTGAAATTTAGCCTGACCGCCGTCATATAATTTCAATCTGATATGCAATTCTAATGCTTTATCGTAGATTTTAATCTTACATACATACATATATTGAATAGCCTGCGCCATATTTTTGCCAACATCCATTTGATACATTTTTGTACATTTTTGTTGCTTAAAAATTTAGTTATTCATATTTTTAGCAATTATTTTAAGGGAAATAATGACAGAACACGCCACTAAACATTAAATGGAAAATATCTACATATATTATTAAAAAGTGAGGAAGGTAAGCGAATTTTCAAAATCCTAACCAAAAACTAGATTATATTTATTCCAAAAATTCGAAAAAGCTTAAAACGAATATGATATGATATACATATATATACATAAAAAAATGATATCAACAAAAGTAAGATACAATGAAATTAAAAATTATTTAAATTTGATTTAAGTAATATTACTTAAACCAAATTTAAATAATTAAGTAATATTACTTAAAATAAGTAATGTTATTTAAACTAAATTAAGTAATTTATTATACCTATGTATATACTCAAATTTAGTTTAGCAATTTTGAAGTTATTATGTAGTTAGATAAAATGTAAACAATATACTTTTTATGAATATTATTGTACAGCTTGAAAATAATAAAGTCCCTTTACTTACAGAATTATAACGACTAGAAACTTGTCACAATGTATATTTGATTAATTATGTGGTGATTTAAGTGTAGATAAATGCGAAAATACAGAAGAGGAAAGAGTTCAATATAAGAGTTCAAAGTACGCGCAAGTTGGAAAGAAAGAAAAACATTTTTTAAAGCTAATAAAGTCATTGAACGAACGCTCGACCTAGTGAAATTATTACACAAATAATAGCATCAAAATCTTCATTATTTAACATAAAGAAAAGCAACTGCGGTAGGTTAATTAACTCACTGACTTGTGAAACTAAACTGTGACTCCAAAAAATCAAGTGAAGAATGTTAATGCTCCCAAGTGGGGTAAAAAAAAAAAGAGCATTTGTGACACTCATTTTGTAAATAAAACGGAACTTGTAACACCACATGATCCTAGTTACAACCAAAAAATTTTTGATAATGTTGCGTGAAACAAGTTGCAAAGTTTCCGTTTTGTAGAAGCCAAAATAGTTTAATGCGCAAAATAAGCGATGTTTGATTACAATCCAAAATTAAATAATGCGTTATTTTTCCAAAGCAAAAAAGTGTTAAAGACCAGAAATCAAATCTTATTAAATTAAATATAATTTAATTATTAAATTTCAAAGAAATTGGTTTATTATTCTTCTTATATATGTACGTAAAAACATAAAATCAGCCGCAAAAAGGTCCAATTCATGAGGTCTGACATATCACAAAAGTTGACCAATCCTTGCCATGGCCGAAGTAAACGCACACGCGTGCACACGCAGACAGACATTTCTCTAAAAGTAGTTTATTTACGCTACCCAATTATGGAGAGGTGCTTTCCCATTGAAAACTCAACATGCAAAATTTGTTTCCGTCAAATAACCTACCTTATTGTATACGATGTGGTTGGTAAGAAGTACGAAAAAATTATTGGAAAATTTAATAAAATTTTATTTAACTAGTGCGTAAAAGTTTTTACAATTTTATTAATAAATTAAATGCAATAAGTTTGTAGTCTACAATAAATGTTTTATTTTAATTTCGCATTTTTTTAGTTCTTCTTGGACGTCTATTGTAGTTCTGGGGGGTTAATTGAAAAGAATGTGTTTTGCAAACATGTATTCCATAAGTATCATTCTCAATTGATGAGCTACGCAAAAATTTCGTTTCCAAAATTGAAATATTGACAGCACTAATTAATATATCTCTCACTGTTGGTATTATTGCAATAAATACGTCTGCAAAAAAAAACATCAAAAAAGTGCGATTTACCAGCATTAAAAATTTTTCTGGCGCGATTTATCACAACGAATTTGAAATACTAAGGGAAGGAGCATCTTTGTTTCTATATCGCTTATACTACTTAAAATATCGTATCTTGAAAAAAACATAGTGAAGCCAAAAATTTCAGGTCTTCTTCGCTCCGAGCATTGTCAAACTGAAATCAACATTAAATGCAAAATTTATTAATCTTAAGGTTAATCTCTTTCTTTGCTCCAAGCATTGTAAAACTGAAATTAGCATTAAATGTCAAATTTTCTTTATTTTTCTTACAAAACTACGCGTCGCTATATAAAAAGTAAACAAAGAAGATTTTTTTGTTTTATTTATAAAATTAGTTATTAGCTGTTTGAGATTAATTATTCGCAGTTTAAATAAAATATCAAAGTATTTAAGACATAGAGTAGCTGAAAAAATGAGGAGCCTGTATCCAGATGTTGGACGGCCTGTAGCCTGTTATTGCGTTGTTATTGCCAGCCTGTATCGTGTTATTGCTTTGTTTAAAAAATTTAGAAAAGGCAACAGCGAGAGTACAAATTCTGAAAGAAACTAAACGTAATTTGTCGCTTCTACCCCAACCTATTATAACATGCTAGGGGACATAGTTATTAACAGTTTCAGTTAAAATCGCCGATCGCTGAATGTGCATAAGTAAGCTTCAAATTTGTGGTTGGTTAAAAATTTTATACGAATTCCGGATATTGATAGGGAACCCATATTTAGAGTTCATACATATGTTCTATACTGTGCAAATTTTCGATAACTGCACCGAAATTTTTTTTTAAACATTAGCTTGTTAGCTTTTCAGTCAATTCTCAAATCAACTTCTTAGTTTTTTATTCGTTCGCTGAATTAGTTTCTTAGTTTTTAACATATTCCCAGTATACAAGTGCACAAAAGTTCTTATTCGCTTTTCACATTGCCCAGCACTGCGATATTGTCAGTCAAAGTTTTTTGTAAAATTAAATATTCGTCGCTGCAACATGCGAAAACAGTTGAATGTAAAGCGTTTTTTTTTTAAAATGGAAATAAAAATTGCGAGAAAAACAGCCATTACTTTATTATTTTATATGAGGAAGTAAGTTTAATAAAGAAGTAAGAAGAAAATCAAATTAAACTTTGACTTATTGACTGTCAGTGCAAACTGCATTGCGACAACATTTCAGCGCTAATGCGATTCTAATGTAATTAAAAACCATCAAAGTGTATAAAAAAATCTTTTTTTATATACTACATATACTGGTAGTGACAGAAACTTGTTTAGACTTTAATCACATACCTGATTTACTTTAAACTGTAACATATTTGACGTAAATTATACCCTCATCATCATCATACTTTTTTGAAAAATATAACAATTTTAGGACGAAATATTTAAGAATAGGGGAAACATACACAAATTTCAGTTAATTTTATATTTGGCGATTTTCACAAGTCTTGTAAGTTTAATAGTAGTTTTTTAAAAAATTAACTAAAATACAACATTCATAATAAAAGTTGCAATTGAATGTTCAAAATATTATTTAAATAAAGAAAAAACAGAATTCTGAAAAAATTACAAAAATTCAAGAATTATCAACATTAGTGGATTAAATGTCATATAAGCAATTTACACATACATACTTACATATTCTTTCTGTGCAACTTAAACAAATCTGATGTCCACACATAACCAACCGCAATGCCTATTGCCTAGTTTAGTAAAAGTGTAATACAAGATTAAGAAATTGCACTTTGAACACTTGCTTTCAATTTTAAGGACACTAGTAAGCATTTAGTTAAGCTACCTAGAAAAGTGTAAATTTGGCTCTCAGCAGACTTTCGCTTTGTGTCACCCGAATTTCCTGAAAAGTTCACCAGTTAGTTTCATCAATCCATTTCGCAGATATGGTAAAACATGTAAACTCGGGTTCAGCGCCCCGTAAATATTTAAATATTAAATTTGAAGGAAATTGATTGATTGTTTCTCTTTATATACGCAAAAATGTAAAATTGGACCAAAAAAAAAGTTCAAATATCGAGGTCTGATATCCCAAAATTTGATCAATCCGTGCCATTACCAAAGTAAACTCACATATAAAATTTCATCAAAATCGGTTCAACTAAAATTTTGCTACACGAGTTATATAAAACAATAACAAAGAGTACAAAAAAAATGTAAAATTTACCTCTCTAATATAAAACAAGAATCGACATGTTTGCATAAAAGATAACTGTAAAAAAATCATGTCTATTCTCTGTTATTTACCATTAGATAAAGATTAATATTTTGTTCTTTGTCTAATTACATTTTAATGATTAATAATAAATATTTGTAAAAAGATAAATAAAAACAAAGATTAGTATTAAAAAAGAAAAGTAAAAAAATGTAAGTTTAGAATAAGCATTAGTTTAGTTCAGTTATAATATTGAAAAGACACGGAATCGTTGTCCAATAAAGGTTAGTAGTGTTAAGGTTGAATCACTGTAAAACAAAATTAATGATTTATAATAAAAATAAAAATAATAATGTTGGAAAATTGTATTAACAATTTTAAAATAATAAATAAAGAAAAAATAATAAATTATTTTTTTATATTAAATTCGGGATTGTACATAAAAGTGGCGCAGTCGGTAGGATCCTTTCCTAAGGTATAAGGATTCAGTGATCGAACCAAAAAAAAAATAAGCGCATATTAAAATTTTAATTAACTTTAACTAAAAAGAAACGAAGTAAAACAATAACATTTTTTTACATAGAAACGACATTAGTGAATTAAAATTCTTATGCCAAAACAATTTAAAATTATAACAACCCAACCTTACAGTGTAAAGACAAGAAATATTAGTGAAGAAATATTAAATATGTTTCAACAAAATTATAATAATATTGAACCAACATTTCCGTTTCCTCAACAAGAGGAACAGAAACCACAACCATCACAAGCACAAATTGAAATAAACTTTATGGAACAATACGAGGCAATGGCTAAGCGTTTGGAGCAACAAGAAAGAGAACTTATCCGTTTAAGAAACGATAAATCAATTGATTACATCAGAAATGAAATCCAGTATCTAAAACCATTCAATGAAATGATAAATCCCTCGATTACATCACAAAGGAAATCCAGTGTCTAAAACCATTCAATGGAGGAGATGGATATATTCCATCACATCGTTCATCAGGAACATCGAGGACACCATCAACGAAAAAATATTAAGAAAAGCCAAAAACAAAATACTAGACATTGACAATACAAATAGCTGGAACCAGATAAAATAAAGGTTAAAAAACGAGTATAAGCCAAAAATTCATCAAAGATATCAAGCCCATGAACTTTATTATTATTCTAAACAAACTAATATTGAGGCTAGGCCCGAAATAATATACCATATGCTAATATTAGCTATTAAAAGAATGATAGGTGGTATTGGGCATAAATTTATAAAAAACATTTCCGAATATCAAACTTTAAAAGATGAATTACTAGAATTAAGCGAATGTAGGGAAATAATTAAAGAAAAATTTATAAAATTATCGGTTAAAAGTAATAATAATAACCAAAGAAATTATAAAAATCAAAGTAACCCAAGATATAATAATTATAACTCTAATTCGTATTTTTCTAATAATAACCAAAACCAAATAAATAAAATCCAAGATAACCAAGGTAAAAACCAAAAATATGACACAACTCAGAATAGACAATATCAATATAGAAATTTTAATCAAAACTCAAATCAATTCAGAGAAAGAAGTAATTCTGATTGACATTCTTTAACCAAAATTCAGGATAATTTAGACCAAGAACAAATTCAGGGCAATTTTGAAATTATAACCAAGAACAGGCCCAGTTTAGACAGAAAACAAACTCCGGACAATACAGAAATAATAATCAAGACGAACCAATGGACGTTAATAATATAGAGAACGATTTAATAAATTTTCAGTCGGAGCCTCCGGAAACAAACTCCCCATAGTATCATTAAAAATAAATAATAAAGAAATAAAGGGTCTAATAAATACAGGATCGACTATTAGTATAATGCACCCTAATGCTTTAAATATTCCGGAACAAAAATTGGAGAAACCAATTATATTTTCTATTATTAGTGGATCTAACTGGGTAATGAATAAATTAGTTATCCTATTTCCGATGGAATTCAAAAAAGAGGGTTTCATACAATGGAAGGTAGTTAATTTACCAAAAAGAACATATAATGCCATAATAGGTCAGTACATTTTAAGTCAGTACATTCAAGTCTGAAAGCAAAAACTAATTTAGAAAAAAATTTCGTCGAAATAAATGGGAATAAAAAAACCATTTACTGATAATGATTACCCTTTTGAAATCGAAAAAATATTTAATTTAGAAATTATTAGTAAATTTTTATTTAAATCACCTCAACGAAAAAGAAAGATATTTAATAGAAAATTTAATAAGGAATTTTTCAAACTTATTTTTAAAAGAAGGCGATCAATTAACCACCACTAATGAAGTAATGCACGAAATTAAAACTACAGTAAATCAATGAATTAATGCGAAAGAGTATAGATTTCTAAAAATTCATGAAGAGGAAATAAATAGACAATTACAAGATTGGAAGAACAAAATAAAAATTTCCTATACCTAACATGGATGGTATATAAGATAAATTAGGTAGGGCCCAATATTTTACTACACTCGATTTAGCGAAGGGTTCCCACCAAATATTAGTTGAAACAGAAGATAGGGAAAAACCTGCATTTCCAACATCATTAGGTTTCTATGAATTTGTTAGGATGCCGTTTGGACTCAAAAATGCTCCAGTGACATTTCAACGGTTAATGAATTCAGTACTTATCGAATTTATAAATAAACGATATTTTAATATTTAGTACAACTCTTAAAGAACACATCAAAAAAATATTTAATTAACTTAGAGAAAAGGGATTAAAAATTCAAATGGACTAATGCAATTTTATGAAAAAGGAAACCGAATCCATAGGCCATATCTTAACTTTAGAGGGAATAAAACCAAACCTCAGCAAAATTAAAGTAGTAAGAGAATTAAAACTTTCCACTATACAGAAACAAATTAAATCATTTTTAGGAATTACGGATTATTATAGAAAATTCATAAGAGACTACGCAAAAGTAGCCCAACCAATAACAAAATACTTAAAGAAAGAAACTAGAATCAATACCAATGATCCAAATTACATTACTGCTTTCGAAAAACTTAAGGATTTGATAACAGAGCATCCAATCCTTAGATTTCCAGACTTTGAAAAAAATTTTACTCTAACTACAGACGCAAGTAACTTTGCGATAGGAGCTGTTCTCTCTCAGGAGGGTCACCCCATTTATTAATATAAAGGAAGGAGTTTAGCCCCAAGCGTCAAAGGTGGCTATTGAAGTTGGGGGAATACAAAATCAAAATGGAATACAATATATAAAGGGGAGAGACAATAATGCAGCAGACTTCTTAAGTAGAATAGACAGTGACAGAAATGAAATTAATAGAAGAGCAGGTTTTCCTACTTTCTGATCTTTTTGTATAATATTCGTTATTCTATGGACCTGGTCTATTGTAAAACGGTTTTTTCTTAATCCAAACCGATGGTTTGATATGAAGGCCCTATTTGCTTTTATTGGCTTAAATCTCCTTAATAGCAGCTTTTCAAAAAGCTTAGACATCATTGGTAACAGTGAAATAGACCTGTAAGACTTTGTTTCCTTCAAGGATTCCCGAGTTTGGCCACCATAATTACCTCTTTTAAACCACAAGGAATATACCCAAAATACATAGCTGCATTCATGATATTCACCGAATGTTCCAATATCTCGTCTGATAGCCCCTCAGTATTCCGCAATAATATGATCAAAGCCTCGCAATTTTTTCAGCTTTAGGCATCTTACCGCTTCCGCAATTTCTACTTGAGTGAATGGAGCTACGCTGCTTGCTTCATTCACGATAGATTGTACTAAACTCAAATCTGATGTTATTCCGTTTGGTGTGAATATACTTTCTAAGTGATCAGCAAATAATTCGGCTTTCTCTATATTGCTCCTCGCCCAACTGCCATTTGCTTTCATCAATAGCGGAGCGTGCTTAATCGGTCTCCTTGGAAAGTCTGTTTAAAACAGTTTTATGATCAGGGTGACGCGAACGTTGCCATCTACGTTTGGGTCTTTTCTTTTCACCTATTAAATCAGTTATTTCTTTAGAATAGCTATTTGCTGTCGGTTTGTACTTTGACATTTTTGCATTGTTCCATGCAGATTTTTGTATGATTTCAATAAATTCTTCTTACTCAAGATCTAATTGTTCTCCTGATTGTATATTAATATTTACGTCAATATTGTTTATTATTTCGTATTTAAAGCTCGCCCAATTTGTAGTGCTATTTGTCAAAGTGGGCTTAAATAATGTTCTAGTTATTTTTTTACTTAGTTTTAATATGACAGCAGAGTGATCTGAATTATAATCATAATTATCTTCAAGGTTTACAAACATTTCCGAAATTTTAGTTATAAAAAAGTCAAAACATCAGTTATCTTTTTAATGTCAGTAGGCCAATAAGTAGGAGTGATAGAAACAGCGTAGTTTTTGAATAGCTTTTCTTAGCTCTATTCCTCTAGTTGAGGTGATTTTAGAGTCCCAATTTGAATGTTTTACATTATAATCACCTCCTATTAGATATTTATGTCCATTTTTGTACAGGATATCTTTAAAATTATTTTTCTTAATGCTGCAATTTGGTGGACAGTTTACAGCACCAACACTAAAGTTCTGTTTAGTAGATTTAATTTTTATCACAATAAGCTGAATTTCAGCTATTTTTCTCTTGAATTCTTCATTATGTTCTATATTTTCTTTTGTTAGTATTGCACTATAGTTCCCGTGTGTGGAAATATAGTCTTTGGTGTCCCCGTATACACCTCATTGTATCAATTTTCTATTTTTAATAATCTTCTAGAGATTTTGTCAATTCCAGTCGATATACTACGCATCATTAGTCCTTTTCATTTGTGGGTGACTTTCTTTTCTTTTCATTTCATTTCATTCTCAGGTTCCTTATTATTATTCTTATATCCTGTTTTGCTTTGAAGCACCTGTAAATGTGACACTACCTCTAACTGTTTACTAGGTGTTGTTTTTCCGGCTATTTTTGGAGCTCTTTGCTCATTAAATTTAACTTGACTTTCTTTGGTTTTATCTTTTTGTAATCTTCCTTTTTGCAATTATTTTGCAAAAAAAAAACCTCAACAGCTAGCAGGGTGTGCCTTATTGCAGGATGTCTTGTTGCACTCTGCTGTCATGTAATTATCAGTACATTTTATACATTTAACCTCTCTTTGGCAAAACTTTTGTGTGTGTCCAAATCTCTGGCATCTTCTGCATTGCAGAATGGACTTGCTGCTTACAAAAGTTTTAATTTTTACTCTCATGTGCTGTAAGTGTTATATTTTATAGATTTTGGTTTTGGTTAGCTTCCGAGTGGTCAAAAGAAAACAAAAAGAGCGGAAATTTTGCTGAAATTTATTTTCCATTTTCTTTTTTCCTTTTGTTTTTATTTACAACATCTAGACATTTAGAGACTTTGCTCATTTTTTATATCCTCGAACTTGCGCGATGGATGGAGATTTCTAGCTGTAACTTTAACTGGCCTTGTCAGTTTATTCTCATACGAGTGCCACTCCAGTCTAGCCTTATTTATAGCTTTTGTTAGCAATCTGTATTCATTTTCATTTTCCACATTTATTTTTAATTGGTCATTAGTCATGTTAACCCTACCGTTTATTTTTTCTTCTTTTAATATCTTAACTATGTGGGATAAGTTTTTAAGGTTACTCAACATAACTGGAGGAGACGTGTGCTTCTTTGGATTTTCAACCTTCCTGCCTTAAATAATTTGCCGTGTAAAATGCTATGGTCTACAATATCAATCAATGACTTTCTTAATATCAATAAATAGAGCAGCATTTTTAGATCCCCTGTTGTTTAGATCCGCATAAATACTAGAAAAAACATTTAACAAAGCCTCTTCAGGGGGAAGACTACTTCTAAAACCATACTGAACATTGCTAAAAAATTTAATCTGATCCAAAAAACGTAACATTCTTTTTTTAATAATTTTTTTTTAAAACCTTAGACAACGGAGAAAGCTTTGAAATTGGCCTATAATTCTCAAGGTTATATTTATTACCCTTTTCATAAAGTGGAACAACCTCAGCCAGTTTTAATAAATCTGGAAATCATCTATACCATCCTCTCTACACAAGTTAAAAATAAGTGTCGGCTAAGTTAAAAGCTACTCTCTTCAATAAAAAATTAGAACTAGAATTCTCCAACACACATAACTCTGGTAATTACGATTTAAATAACTGTTAACAATATTTCACTGCTTACGTGGGTTGCCCTTAACTTTACTAAGTTCTCTCATATAATAACACTATTCCACTTTTTGGCATCATGTCTCAGCTTTTTGCAAATTTCTTACATCCTGCATTTAAAAAAGAATTATTTGAACACTTAGTACATTTTTTAGCTAACCTATGTTTAAAATATTGCACAAAGGTATGTGGCGTTGAACAAATCAAGCAGCGGAAACTGTGCTACTAGCATTGTTGGCATAATGCTTAGTCTGACAAAACTTTTCACTTTTGATTCGTTTGCAGCATAATATGTGAATCGTTCCTCGCACATGGAAAGAGGAAATTAACAACTGTGTTCTTTACGACACAGGGTGCAACAAATAGCACAAGTTAAGCACATGTCCCTTAAATTTAGAAGCTTTAGTTCCAGAAGGTTCAAAATTTCCAAAAATCATCTGCTTAAAATATTAAAGTAATAAAACAAATGAACATGTGATTCTCAAATACGTCATTAAATTTTTTTTTAATTATTATATGTTAATCATTTTCACTAAATTTAATAAAATTTAATAAAATTTTTTCACTTTTATAAATTGATATTTATGTTGGTGGAAAAAGCACATTCACTTACTCTCTTGAGAATAAAAAAAAAAGAATTAAGATAAATAAGAAATAAATAAAAATATTGAAAGAGTTGACATTTTTTTTTGTTCGCTCTTTAATATTTTTTGTTTTTGCTCTTTTCTTAATCTTAAATGATAATATTAACAACAAGTTTGAAAGAGATAGATGTACATGTGTATGTGAACTGCGAATAGTGACGGAAAAATTTAAGAATATTTTTCTTTATTCTTCTCTTACCTCCATATCTTTATATTATCTTTAAAGTTTAATAAGATTGTTGAGATGGAAGTGAGTTAAATTAACCTATCCAGGGTTTCAATCGCATACATCTATATGATTTACTAAGGTATTGGAAACAGAAAATCAAATGCCCATTAAAAATCTGCTCAAATGCCCTAAAAGCCGCATTCGAACTCTGCGCATTAACTATATCACTCCATGTTTTAAGCCCAAGCCTCTAGTTTAAGAGTTCATAATTTATTTTCCTGAATAGCCTACTATCACCAGGCAGTTTGTTAAGACTATTATCACCAATTGCAGGCCCCGGTAGTAGAAATGTAATCAACCAACTGGCGCGGGTTTAAATCTCATGCATGCCACAATAATTACACGATCCCTGAACATCACAGCGGTGCCAATATGGAACTAAAAAAATATTCAATATTAGTACAAAATAATATAAAAATAAATTACCTAATAACATCTCAATATATAATATTATAACCACAACAATAACTTATATATAAGCGTAACTTACTAATATATACAAAATATAAACTTACATAAGAGTGCGGCTGAGATCAGAAAAGGTACCAGAAAATGAATGTCATAACAACAACGTTACATTGAACCCAATAAACTTTAGGTCAGGGATGGGTAAAATAGCTACGATATCTGGTGGGACGCAATTCAATGTAGATAGCTGCGATAGACTACACATCTGCCTAGTGAAACGAAACGATTCCAGAAATTAACACAGAGCATCGGATGAGAGAAAACAGTAGGGAAATCAGGGTATCGACCTTTAGACGAAGAATTAGGATAATAATAGGACTATAACAATATAAGACCAATGAAAGAACAAACAAAATTAGCGCAAATCGAGAAGAAACTGAATAGATACAGAGTAAAAATCCTTGGCCACAATTTAGTGAAATAACCACTGCAAACAATAACATCGTCCTATATATGGGAAACGATGCGGGAGAATATGAAGTGCGAATAATTATAGAAAAAACTCTAAGAACAACCCTGCTTTCATGGAAGCGGATATTAAACAGAATAATAACTGCCCGTTTTCGTTCAAAAATCAACGACACAACCATAGTTCAGTGTTATGCCCCAACAGAAACCTCAACAGATGAGATAAAAGATGAATTCTATGAACAATTAACAGTAACGCTGAGTGACATCCCAAAATCTGACATTCTAATAGAAGACTTCAATGCAAAAGTGGGAAGTAAGGCATAATCAGCAATAGAAGCTCATGGCATGGGTGTCAGAAATAATAATGGAGAAAAATTAAGGGGAGCATGTGAACAACACGACCTGGTAATAGGCGGCAAAATATTCCCACATAAATCGATACACAAGTACATCTGATTCTCTCCAGATTTCACAACTAAAAATCAAATAGACCACATCTGTATGTGTCTATATATACATAGACCACAAATGTAAGAACATGGGGAGGGACAAATGTCCAGAGCGACCATATGCTAGTTACGGCTTACATAAGAATCAGGTTGGAGGCCAGAAACCCACAAAAATTAAAATCGGCCGATACAAAAGAAGAATTTGCAAAAAACATTCAACAAGCGCTCAATAGACAACAAAATATGTCACAAAAACAAATACAAGATGTTTACCGTAGAGCTGGAGAAGAGGTGCTGGGTAACTCAGACGGGTGCTGGACGAGGTAACACACGAGTATTATGTCAGAAAATTAATACACTATCTGAATCTGAAAAAAAACTAAACAGATTGAGAGAAAACTTCGCAGAAACTAACCCACAAGATACAGAAGAGGTGCCAGTCATAAACATCAGATAAGGCACCACAATCAACCGGGGGCCCCCCGCAATAACAGAAATACTAGAGGCCACAAGAAAATTAAAAACAAACAAATAAGGTTGAGGGAATCGATAGCATATCAGCTGAGATATTAAAGGTTGGGGAGCTAACAACTGCAACTGCGCTGAAACTAATCACAGAGAAAATATGCCAGGAAGAAAACATACCAAAACATTAGAAAACAGGAATAATTATAAAGCTACCCAAGAAGGCTGATCTGACGCAATGCAGAAATTGGAACGGTATTAGAATACTAAATGACATTACAAATATTTTAACCAAAATAGTCGGAAAATTGGATGCGTCAATTAGAGAAGAACAAACAGGTTTTCGGTAAGGTCAGGGGTGTACAAAACATACGAACACTCTGAGATTGATCATCGAGCAGCCGATAGAAGGGAACATCCCGTAGTATGCATTCATAGATTTCGAGCGAGCATCGTATAACAATGCAGAAACGATGGTGTCGCATAACGGTAGACTTCGTACTCCAATAACAACAACAGTAGGAGTTAGACAATGGTGCCCCTTATCTCCACTACTGTTCATCACGGTACTCGACATGTGTATGAAAGAAATGGCAGTACATAGAAAGGAAATTACCTGGTAGCTCTTGCAAAAACTTCAGAGTATGGAGTATGCAATCTGACCATTGGCGCAGTGGTTATGGCACCGGTCCTTTAACCGAAGGGTCTCGGCTCCAAACCCTATTCAGGTTACTATAAAAATTATATTCAATATTATAGCTTTAATATGCAATATTTATGGAAAAACAAATTAGTAATCAAGTCATTTTCACATATTTATAATTAATTCGGTACTAAAAAAACAAGAAAAATAAACAAAAAATGTTAAATGAAACTGGGCATGACTATCTATGATGTCATGCACTAGCCCTATGTTCCTCCTAGAAGTGAAGAATAAAAAAAAAACGGAGTATTCAGATAATACAGTTCTATTGCACTCAGCAGAAGAACTGCTAACAACATTGAACGAGCTGGGAGAAAAGGTTTAAGCTTTGGGTCTACGCTTAAAAATATAAAAAAAATCTGCAAGCTAGATGGGAATGTACTTACAGAATACCTAGATTGAGAAGATAGAAGAGTTCGAGTAATTGGGTAATTTGTTATCAACCGATGGGGGCACACGTAGATATGTAGAGTGCAAAATATGTAAGGCCGGGAGTACAAAATAAGGAAAAAAAAAATAAATTATTAACAATTATTAAAGCAGTTAATACATGATCCGAAATCCCACAGTCAAAAACAAAGCTATATAAAACTAAACCATTAACATTACCAAGACGAACAAATATATGATCAATACAAGAACTGGAAACATCATCAATCTGTGTAAAAAAGTTAATACAAGATTCAAAACCATATAAAGACATTAAATTCAAATAAGATTCAGAAACCGTCATATCTCTAAAGCCGTCGTAACCACATTACGCAAGTTATTTGTATTCAAATAATTCGACCATTCATTAAAATAAAATTCTTTGTCACAACTATTAAATCTATAAATAAATAAAAAGCAGAATTTTCTATCAAGAATTTTAAAATTAATTTTCATGGCATCAGCACTACTCATATTAATAATATTATCCGAAGACTATAACACATAAAATATGAAAATAGTAATGAAATAAAAGATCAGAAAACTGATAACTGCCACTTAAATATAAGAATAAGTGAGCAAGAAGCGCTTTGTAAAAAATTAAAGTCCAGTATCTCAGAGAGGAAAATAATAAGCTAAAATTGGAATCAAGCAATGTAAATACAATAAAAGAAATAAATACGGAAAAAGTTACGACAAACAAAGTGTAATACTGCACAGATGAGGATGATCTGGCGCGGAAAACCGATTTAATTCTTAAGTGAAAAAGCAAAAAGCGAAGACCAGATAAATGCACTACAAGAAAGATCAAGACCCCTCCTGTTATATTAAGCAATGTGGAGGAATATCCAAAAATAAAGAAGATGCTCAAAGAAGCCAAAATAAACTTCAGGGTCAATATGATGAATAATATTGAACTTAAAACCAATGTTGATCAAGAACAAGATTACAGAGAACAAAAAAAAATTATAAAACATAGGCAAAAAAAAAGGCATACCTACGAAAATAAAATAACAAAACTCATCAAGGTAATGGCTAGAGGCTTGCATCCTTTAGACCAATCTGAAGATATTAAAAATTAGTTAAAAGAGGTGGGCTTTAAAGTTCTTGAATTCATTTATAAAATTGGAAAGCAAAATAAAGAAAAGAAGATCGCTATAATCTGACTTCCCCTCTTCATGTTAATCTTTGAAAGTTCGGAGAACAAAAATAAAATTTACAAAAATAGATGTACTTAAGCACATGAAGATTAAAATTGAGTTACTAAGGAGGAATAAGGAATAATTTAGTTCCTCACTGCAGAAGGTGTCAGAGATATGGGCACATACAGAGGTTTTGCCAGCGTCTAGCTCCCTGTGTCAAGTGTGCTGGTCCTCATTTAACGATAAATTGTAGTAAGCAAACAATTGAAGTTACAAAATGTGCACATTGCTCTGAGGCACATAATGCGATCTACAGGGGTTGTACAATCGCAAAGGAATTAAAAAAAATAAAAAAATTAAAGTGATTGGATTGCCTGGAATAATGCAAAACAATATGAGTACAAATCCGTGGGTATACTCGTATCTTACCCATAAAGTAAAACAAATATAACAAATAACTAAACTAAATTAAATGAATAGATAAAGTAATAGAACATAATAATAAATAATACAAGAACACAATAATAAAAGCAATAATAATAATTATATCAATAATAATAATACTTAGAAAACTAACTAACAATATAAAAGCATAAAACAAGGATGGAGAAGGCAACGGGAAACCACTCCACCAAATCTTTCCCAAGTATAAAATCATCAGAACCAAAATTGACCAAGTTTATGTCAAAATCAAACATTCAACTCAGAAAAGAAATTAACACACTAAAAATTGGTACGTGGAATGTAAGAGGTCTTTTAGAAGCTGGAAAATTAAAGAATTTAGAGACAGAAAAAGAAAGATTAGGTCTCGATGTATTAGGAAGAAGCGAAACACACTGGAAAGGGCAAGACGAATTTACTACTGAAACGAACTTCATTAAGTATTCTGGGTCGGATGACTTAGATCATCACAAAAAAGGTGTTGCATTTTTAATTTCGAAAAAAACTCAAACCATCTATAAATTGTGTAATTATGAAATCTGATCTATTAATATTGTTGCAATTAAAAGCAAAACACAACTTTATAAACTTAATTCAAGTATATGCACCAACCACTGTCCATGAAGATTCATACTGTGAAGAGTTTTATAATGACTTGAACGAACTAATAAAAACATTAAAGAAAGAAGACACAAATATAATAATGGGAGATTTCAACGCTAAGGTCGGAAGAACAGCAGTCAATGGTATAACAGGAAACTTCGGTCTAGGTGTAAGAAATGATAGAGGTGGCTGACTCATAGAATTCTGTATAGAATACTTATTTCGAACTACCAGAAAGAAGACTCTATACATGGACGTGCCCTAGAAGTACTAAAGACAACATCATACGAAATCAAATCGATTATGTACTTATTAGTTCGAGATTCAAGAACGCCATCAAGTCAGTCAAAACGTATCCAGGAGCTGATGTGCAGTCTGATCATAATCCAATCGTTTTCAAACTCAGAGTTGAATTCAAAAAGATGAATAAAAGTATTCCTAGACCAAACTATGCGTTGTTAGATAATCAAGAACTGAAGTCAAGTTTAAGCAACAAAATAAATAACTATCTTGGTAGGAGTGCTAACGAAATATTATTAGACAATAATGTGAACAACAATTGGATAACGTTCAGAAATCACTGCAACACAGTAGTAAAGGACCTTTCAAGAAAATATACCAAAAGTTCTACTAAGAGCTGGATGACCAACGAAATATTAAACTTATTCGACGTAAGAAGAAAATGGAAAAATGTTAACTCGCAAAAATATAAAGAAACCAACCGAAAAATAAGAGTAAAAATAAGAAGGGCGAAGCATGAATTCTGGAGCAAACAATGCCACGAGATTGAAGAGCTTGATAAAAGTCATAAACATCAGCTAATGCACAAAAAAGTCAAACTTGTAACCAATACCACCAGAAAAAGAAATTACGGCGTACTGAAAAACGAAAACGGCGAAATGATAGTTGAAGCAGAAAAAAGATTGACCAGCTGGGAAAAATATATTGCCGAACTCTTCGATGATACAAGGTGTGATGTTCAACTTTTAAATAGTGATGAGGGTCCATCAATATTGGTTGAAGAAGTTGAATTTGCCATTAATAGAGCCAAAAACAAATTAGCAACAGGACCAGATGATATCCCGAATGAGATTTTAAAACTGCTAAATGAGAATAGCATCAAATTGTTGCAAAAATCTTTAATAATATCTACAACACAGGAATAATTCCAGACGAATGGTTGAAATCAGTATTCATCACACTACCGAAAAAAGTAAAGCCGAAAAATGCAGTGATTATCGCACCATTTCTTTAATGAGGCACACACTGAAATTATTCCTGAAAATTATACATCAGAGAATATATAAAAAACTGGAGGTAGATATAAGTGATGAACAGTTTGGTTTCAGGGATGCACTTGGCACCAGAGATGCTCTTTACACTTACAATACACTAATACAAAGATGTGTAGAGATGAATGTCGAAGTTCACACATGCTTTGTTGATTTTGAGAAGGCTTTTGACAATGTGAGACACGACAAAATGATGGAGATCCTAATGGGCAAAAACCTTGATAACAAAGATGTCAGAATCATAAAAAATTTGTATTGGAACCAGGTTGGACAAGTACGAACTGTAGATGGCGTAACAAAAAACATTGAAATTTTGAGAGGTGTAAGACAAGGGTGCATTCTTTCTCCTCTTTTATTTAATATGTACTCAGAGGAAATCTTTAAAAAATCAATCAATTAGCTCAGAATAGGTGTTAAAGTGAATGGAGTCATAATCAACAACATAAGATTTGCAGATGATGCCGTAATTCTTGCCGAAAACGTGAATGATCTGAAAATGCTGGTTAGTGAGTTGAACAAAAGCTTTGTCAAGTTTGGTTTAAAAATCAACATTAATAAAACCAAACACATGGCGGTAAGTACAAACATCACAAATGGCCAGTCTTTAGAAATTGAAGACGTAACCATAGAAAAAGTAACTCAAGTGAAGTATTTAGGCACAGTCATCAAAAATAATGCCGAAAATGGTAACGAAATCAGATCAAGGATCGAGCAAGCTAGGAAAGCTTTTGGTAACATGAGTAAAATTTTGTGCAGAAGCGAGGTAAACCTTCAATTACAAATGAAACTTCTAAGATGTTACGTTTGGTCGATTTTACTTTATGGAGTTGAAACCTGGACATTAAAAAAGGTTGACATGAAAAAATTAGAAGCATTTGAAATGTGGTCATACCGTAAAATTTTAAAAACAAACTGGTGCGACAGGGTGACAAATGTGGAAGTTTGAAGAAGAATGAACACAGATAAACAACTGCTCTACACCATTCAATCGCGAAAGTTAAGCTACTTTGGACACATTATGAGAAACAGCAAGTATCAATTACTACAATTAGTAATGCAAGGCAAGATTTTTGGTAAAAAAAACAGAGGAAGACGTAAAACATCTTGGATCAGCAACCTTACAGAATGGTTCAATATGCCGGCAAATAAACTGATGAGAGCGGTTAAGTCCAAAGAGGATATAAAATTGATGATTACCAATCTCCGTAACGGAGTGACACGCTAAGAAGAAGAAGATATCTTACCCACGATATGGCTAAACGCCGATGACAAAATTCACGAGATCCGGCAGATAAAACTGCACTGAAAAATCAAAGAAAACTCATTTGAAAATTCCATTAAAAATTTGTCAGCCGAACAAGAAAGTAATTATTTCTTATGGAGGGCTGCAAAAAGTATTAAAAAGCCAATCTTACATGTTCTCCCCATTAAAGGAACAGATGGTAAATTGGCAACAGAAAATAAAGATAAGGCCAAGTTTTATAGACCAATTTCTCTGCTACCAATTTTGTCGAAACTTTCTGGAAAGTTATTATGATTTTTTCGAACCGCTAGTAAAGTCTCAAAAATTATTTAATATGTATTATTCTAAATTTGACTTTCATCAATCTAGGAATGTTTTGCAGCACATCACCATAAATAAGTCTCCATATTTTTGAAAAATTACAATTTTCAATTTTTTAATTTACTTTAATAAAATAAATAATAATTTATGCCGGCAAATAAACTGTAAGAAAAATTTTTTTAGTGAATTTTTCTGCCTTTAACTCGTTCCTTTGATTACGTCATCCATCTGTTCTGCAGTTGCATGAAGAAATTTCCATTAAGATAAATTAGTAGTGTAATAAGCACATTCTTATTAATTCCGCAACTATGATGTTGTATTAGTAAAATTCATAATTTAATTAGTGCAATAGGCACAATCCTATAAATATATATGTTCTTGTTATTGTGTGTTTCAATAGTAGATTGTATGTAGCAATCAATGTAAACAAAACAAATACTTAGTAATCATGTGAATTACAGTATAAGCAATGTAGAGAACATTTCGTCGGCAATTTCTTCATGCCTCTGTAGCTCAGTTGGTAGAGCGTCCGCCTAGAAAGCGGTAGGTCACTGGTTCGAGTCCAGTTCGAGGAGAAAAATTTTTTTAATGAATTTTTCTGCCTTTAACTCGTTCCTTTGATTACGTCATCCATCTGTTCTGCAGTTGCATGAAGAAATTTCCATTAAGATAAATTAGTAGTGTAATAAGCACATTCTTATTAATTCCGCAACTATGATGTTGTATTAGTAAAATTCATAATTTAATTAGTGCAATAGGCACAATCCTATAAATATATATGTTCTTGTTATTGTGTGTTTCAATAGTAGATTGTATGTAGCAATCAATGTAAACAAAACAAATACTTAGTAATCATGTGAATTACAGTATAAGCAATGTAGAAAACATTTCGTCGGCAATTTCTTCATGCCTCTGTAGCTCAGTTGATAGAGCGTCCGCCTAGAAAGCGGTAGGTCACTGGTTCGAGTCCAGTTCGAGGAGAAAAAATTTTTTAATGAATTTTTCTGCCTTTAACTCGTTCCTTTGATTACGTCATCCATCTGTTCTGTAGTTGCATGAAGAAATTTCCATTAAGATAAATTAGTAGTGTAATAAGCACATTCTTATTAATTTCGCAACTATGATGTTGTATTAGTAAAATTCATAATTTAATTAGTGCAATAGGCACAATCCTATAAATATATACATATGTTCTTGTTATTGTGTGTTTCAATAGTAGATTGTATGTAGCAATTAATGTAAACAAAACAAATACTTAGTAATCATGTGAATTACAGTATAAGCAATGTAGAGAACATTTCGTCGGCAATTTCTTCATGCCTCTGTAGCTCAATTGGTAGAGCGTCCGCCTAGAAAGCGGTAGGTCACTGGTTCGAGTACAGTTCGAGGAGAAAAATTTTTTTAATGAATTTTTCTGCCTTTAACTCGTTCCTTTGATTACGTCATCCATCTGTTCTGCAGTTGCATGAAGAAATTTCCATTAAGATAAATTAGTAGTGTAATAAGCACATTCTTATTAATTCCGCAACTATGATGTTGTATTAGTAAAATTCATAATTTAATTAGTGCAATAGGCACAATCCTATAAATATATATGTTCTTGTTATTGTGTGTTTCAATAGTAGATTGTATGTAGCAATCAATGTAAACAAAACAAATACTTAGTAATCATGTGAATTACAGTATAAGCAATGTAGAGAACATTTCGTCGGCAATTTCTTCATGCCTCTGTAGCTCAGTTGGTAGAGCGTCCGCCTAGAAAGCGGTAGGTCACTGGTTCGAGTTCAGTTCGAGGAGAAAAATTTTTTTAATGAATTTTTCTGCCTTTAACTCGTTCCTTTGATTACGTCATCCATCTGTTCTGCAGTTGCATGAAGAAATTTCCATTAAGATAAATTAGTAGTGTAATAAGCACATTCTTATTAATTCCGCAACTATGATGTTGTATTAGTAAAATTCATAATTTAATTAGTGCAATAGGCACAATCCTATAAATATATATGTTCTTGTTATTGTGTGTTTCAATAGTAGATTGTATGTAGCAATCAATGTAAACAAAACAAATACTTAATAATCATGTGAATTACAGTATAAGCAATGTAGAAAACATTTCGTCGGCAATTTCTTCATGCCTCTGTAGCTCAGTTGATAGAGCGTCCGCCTAGAAAGCGGTAGGTCACTGGTTCGAGTCCAGTTCGAGGAGAAAAAATTTTTTAATGAATTTTTCTGCCTTTAACTCGTTCCTTTGATTACGTCATCCATCTGTTCTGTAGTTGCATGAAGAAATTTCCATTAAGATAAATTAGTAGTGTAATAAGCACATTCTTATTAATTTCGCAACTATGATGTTGTATTAGTAAAATTCATAATTTAATTAGTGCAATAGGCACAATCCTATAATATTGTGTGTTTCAATAGTAGATTGTATGTAGCAATTAATGTAAACAAAACAAATACTTAGTAATCATGTGAATTACAGTATAAGCAATGTAGAGAACATTTCGTCGGCAATTTCTTCATGCCTCTGTAGCTCAATTGGTAGAGCGTCCGCCTAGAAAGCGGTAGGTCACTGGTTCGAGTACAGTTCGAGGAGAAAAATTTTTTTTAATGAATTTTTCTGCCTTTAACTCGTTCCTTTGATTACGTCATCCATCTGTTCTGTAGTTGCATAAAGAAATTTTCATTAAGATAAAATGAAAGCTAAATTTCGCGTCAATAGAATTTACGTTCACTTGCTCCATTGTTTTTGTCGCGCTATTCCTTTTAGGGAGAATAGGTGTTTATTATCGTTACCGCTTTGGCGTTCAGTGTTGCAAAATTCTAAAATAAGATAAAAAAAGTAAAAACTAATTACATAAGAATAATAATAAAGGTTCTATTATTATTCATTCTCATTACATACTCGAATTTAAAATTTTAATATTCAACTTTCCGTAATAGTGTAGATCAAAGAAAAGTTTTCTATTCGCTTGTATAATTATTGTTGCATAACTATAAATTCGAAGTTGGAGCATCCTTACTTTGCACAACTAAAAGATATGTTGCATAGGAATATAAAGTTCTATTGCCGATAAAAATACGCAATTTAAAATATAAATTAAATGAAATTAAAAAGATAAACAAGTAAAAACGTTTCAGTCGGTATAAACCGATTGAATTATACCCTGCACCTTTCTTTGTTGTATAGCAATTACTCAAACCTGTGAAACCATTCTATTGAAATTTCACGGATATGTCTGATTTATAACTGGACACACAACTGCCAAGTTTCATGAATCTGACTTTATTATTTTTCCAAATATTTAAAATTAGCTTTTGGAGTTGTATGGCAAGTACCCGAACCTGTCAAGCAATTCCATCAAAACTTCAAAAATATGTCTGACCTATAATTGGACACATGACTGCCAAGTTTCATGAATCTAACTTTATTATTTTTCCGAATATAAAAAATTTGCTGTTAAAGTTGTATGGCAGCCACCCGAACCGGTGCAGCTTTCCCATTATAATTTTTAGAGCATATGTAGAATATGATTGGACACATGTATACAAAATTTTATATTTATAGCATTATTAGTTTTTGAAATATTTAAAATAAACTCTTTGAGTTGTATGGCAGCTACCCGAACCCGTTGTCCGAATTAGTCCAATAACAATAGGGCTCGTCCTTGACACAAAAGAAAAAACTTGTGAAAGTTTGGTGTCGATTGCATTATTCGTTTTTGAGTTATCGTGCGATCGGACGGACGGACGGACGGACGGACAGACGGACATGTCTTAATCGACGCAGAATTTTACGCTGAGCAAGAATATATATATATGTCCATACCGCAGATGACTCCTTCAAGTAGTTACAAACTCCATACCAAAGTTAATATACCCTTCACGAAGTGCAGGGTATAAAAAGCATCAAAAGAATTTAAAGGTAAAGGTATTATTACGGCAAACAAGAAATAAATTTCAAAGCATGAGATTTAATGATAGGGAATTTGCAGGTACAGAATGACACCAAAGGCCCAATAAACAGTGACAAAACTGCCAAACATTACCCTGCAAAGATCTAACAGCAACAAACCGTTCTTAACCAGCAATAGATGACGTTGAAAAGATGCGGAAAACAGACGTCAAAGGAAATTTAAGTGGCAAGGCAGAGAAGTTAATTAGACATTTGCACAACTCTAGTAAAAATTAGAATACAACTTGGAAAATTTTAAAGGATAGATTTAACAACAAAACGTTGACGGTGAATAATATATTAGAGAATTTAAACAATCAATCAGCAGTGGTTCCTAATTTGGCGAAATTCTTGAAGGAATTACACTACACAACAAGAGAATGCATCTTAATATATAAAATTAGAACTATACAAATTAAGGGTGATTAGATATAATTAGTTTACATCTTTTTTTAAAAAAGTTAAATAATGACTGTCACACTTACTATAGTCTTTGAAAGTCCAGCCCCCAGGATGAGTTTGTAAATTTCTTCTAGCTAAGATTCCGACTTCTGGAGTCTATTAGTAACAAACGGGAAATTACTTATACCGGAAAAAAGCTGGATTCTACGAGAGCTGCAAGAAGTATGCATTATGTAAGCCATTCCGAATCTATGCGTTGAATCTGAATCGTATCATATGCAAAAGACTCGTAGCGTATACAGTTGTGACAAATTTTTAGGGCTCTCATACGAAGTACGAAAAAAAAGCGAAAAGGTTGTTCTTATGTAAAAGGTTGATCTTAAAAAAAGAACATGTTTGGATTTTTCAAAATTACATCTCTTCGCATGTATATAATTGAATCTAGAAATAATAAATTAAAAAACCATAAAGCAACATTATCTAGTACTGTACATATATTAAAATAGTCATCTAAAAGATATAAAATCTAATGAATTCTGATCATGATTGAGGATGTGGGTTATCAAAAACACCTACCTTAAACAAAATTACCTTATAAATATAAGATTATATTTTAAAAGCTTTAAATTTAAACATAAAAATAATATTTTGAAAACTTTTTTACAAGATTGAAATTGAATTCAACACGTTAACATACGTATGTACTCATATACTTACTTGGAGTTCTGGCATCATGAAGTTCATACGCGTAAGGTTACATCATCCAGTGTACAAGGCACCTTAATCCTCGGTGGAATTGATTGCTTTTAAATTACATGAAAACATTATAAATTTATTGTTGTTTAAAAATTTATATCAAATAGAAATTTTTATTAACTTTCCTTACACGCACTTTGTTTTATTCTTTTGAATTGACTGCCACATCACAAAATAGATTCTAATTAATTCATAGTTGTCATATGCATATTTAATTCACCACGGTGAAACCATTAGATTTGAAATATTTCGAACATAAAAATTCAGTACCGTAGTACTTTCATTCGATTCGATAATATAATTAAGTATGTTTGAAATTATTAATTTAGACTTAAAATTGCTAAAGTTTAAAGTTAGTTAATTAATTACGTTTAAAGAAAAATAAAATATATGTTTTTTTTGAAAGTCCTTCGAATCGGATCGAAGGTTACGCGGTATTCAAAAGTCTATTTAGATTAAATAACAAAAATTGAAAATTTGATAGTGACGTTATTAAAAATTAATTAATTTGATATAAATTATTTGAAGTATAAACTTATTAGTGAATTAGTAAAGTAGTGAAAGTCAAATTTATAAACTATTATAAAAAGGAAAAAGGTGCAATTCGACTTGTATATTATAAACTAGATCATAAATTGTTATATAAACTAACATAAAACAAAAAAAAAAATGTGGTGCTTTATATATGTATAAAAATATTCGCGCATTTGAATAACGCGTTTGTACCGGTACGGTTACGATGAGACTTAATCGACTTATTTAATTAGTTAGTTTAAATTAAGGCAAGAGTAACTTAATTTTTTGAATAACTTAACTATTATTTAATTATTTTACACCCTATTAAAACTAAAATAAATTATCATAGTTCCTATTGAAATTATAATTGCCATATTGAAATTACCTACTGCTATTAGAATTATAAATTGAATAAATTCTGGGCAACTGCTGTTTCCTCTACTAAAGTGAAATACGAAATACTGTTTCAGTACTGATACGGTGTTAAATGTATTGGAACTGACAAATTATTAATAAAAAAAATTACAATATCATAATTCCATCTAATCGTATTATTGTCTAATGAGCAATTTTTTTGAAAAATAATTTTTTTTGTTATCTACTTCTGGTCAATTGCTTTCATTTATATTAAATTGTAATCCGTTAGTTACTGCGATACTTGTTAAAATTTATAATTTATTGAGTCATGGAGGGACTTATAAAAAAGCAGAAAGGCATATTTGGGTCGATGAAGAAGTCAATTGCAAATTATAAAAAAGATTCAAAGATTCGCGAAAGTGAAATATATTTTAAAAATACCATGAAGTATTTGGATGATAAATTATCACATTTTCGTGAAAATCATTCAAGAATATTAGCTATCGAAAAGCAAACTGTTGAAATGTGTGCGGCTTATCTCAACAAAGGTTTATTAGATATTGTAGAAAATTTTTATTTTGATCACGCGACACTATTAGAGGAAGAAAGACTAACTTTGTGGCCTATACAAGCTGAAATAAAGGCGGTTAAACAAAATGATGCTGCTGTTAGAATTGAAAGGGATGAAGTTCAATTATCAAGAACTGGTGAATATGAGGTAGGTTTCCCTTATTCACTGCAACAAATCAAATAGCAATGTGCAAAAGTTGCATTATCTCAAAACTAGTGTTCAAGGTGAGGCTAAGCAATTAATTCGGCATTTAACTATTACTAGAGCGAACTCTATATCTCTGCTTGGGAACTTTTACAGAACCGGTACGATAATAAACCATTTACAACGATTGACTCGACTGATAATGTACGAATATTAATCAACGCCACCAATGAATGCGTACAACTCCCTGAAAATCTTGAAATCAAAACTAGAAAATGGAATATTATATTCATCCACATTATTATTGAAAGGTTGCCAGTTGATACGAAAAAACTTTAGGAACAAGATATTGAGGCTGACAAAAAGTTTCCAAAAGAAAAATAATTACGTTTCTGGAAGGCAGATTTGGGGCCTTAGAGACACGCTAGACAATAAAAATTGTGTAACATTTACAATTAAAAATACTTTCACATTAAATTCGACAGTGACCGCAATTCTTGAAATTCAATCATGAGAGAAAAAGAAACTCTTGTTTTTTTAGGTGTATGAAAAAAAAAACTTCGTTCTTTCCTTCTCAGAAGAAAATCAGCTTTGGTAAAGTGCGTATGTAGCGCACGAAATATAATAGCAAAAATTAAAGTATTTTAAAAAGTACTTAAAAATTTTATGTTTCGGAAAAATTATCAACCATTAAAGAATTTTTTGAAAAAGACAAATACCCATTCTAAAAAAGTTATGTTTAAGCTGCGTGGCTTCGGGACATGTATCTAGAGAATGTCCGAGCTGATCCTTCAGTTTCAAATACGAGGGAAGACACCATACAGTGCTTCACGACGATTTTTTAATAAACTCTACTCAAAATCAGCAAAATAATAATCGTTTCAATAATCAAAGGTCTACATTTTCTGATACAACAAATTCAATCACTTCAAACTAATATAATGTGCCGGCTCCCTCTTCTAATATATTATACACTTCGGCATACCGTATAAAGAGTATTGGAACATGGAGTGAAATTTTTTTGGCACCGGCCATAGTAAAGGTTGTTTAGGAAGCTGATCAAGAAGGATTTGCAAGGACCCTTACAGATCAAGGACCGCAAACTAGTTTTGTTTGTGAAATCTGACTGTACAAAGAATAAAGTTAATTTAATTTTAAAATCGATTTAAGAAGATTCTGAGCTGGAAGTTGAGGCCTTGTTTTCAAAATATATTGGTTGGTATTCTACTACAAATAAGGTAAAATTCGAAAAATCGTGGAAGCATTTACATTGGATACAATTTTTCGAAAACCTCAAAGAATGATATGGTATTGGGAGTAAACGGTCATACTCAAATTATTCCAGATGGGTTGAGAATTGGTCTTGGTAACGATTCAATAGTATAGAAAACTAGGTAGTATCTGCCCCAGCAAACCATTCTAAACCTTCATCAACTCAAAATTTTGGAATATGATCTTTTTGTCATGCGCCCTTGTCTGATCAACTTTGAAAATTCTGCGAAACTGAAGAATTTAACAATGAGCCTTATTTAAAGAAGGCCGAAAAAAAATTCGAGAAATTTTATTCTGTTACCATTTAAAGGAAACCAAATGGGCAATACAAAGTTCGTCTGCTTTTTAAGGAATGGGAATTTTTGCCTAAACTTAGTAGATCTAATTTTAGGGCTTTACCAAGATTGAAAGATTTAGAACATCAATTCGAAAAGCCTAATGCATTACGCAACGAATATTCAAAATTTATAAATAAATATGTGGACTTGAAGCACGCTACCAAGGTTCAAACATGTGAAATTAAAAACACAACGTTGTGTTCAAGGAAGTATAACAACTAAGCTTCGCTTCATGCAGGCCTTCTCTAAACGAACTAATAATATCGTGTCCTAAAATTCAGGATGACTTATTGAGGAAAATTTTAAAATGGTTAACATATCAATATGTGCTTACGACGAACATTAAAAAAACGATTCCGAGTATCAAAGGATGTCACCAAATGATTTAGCAGAAGAAACATTTACTTTCGGTACAACGTCAGCACCATACATTGTCGTTTGAACTATTCATCAATCATCTGAGGACGAAAAAACAGGATTTCCACTCGCTGATAAAATTATAAGTTCCGATTTTTATGTCGATGATATGCTTACGGTTTCTAATACAATTGAACATGAATTACAATGTCAGAACGAATTGATACAATTACTAAAATTAGGTGGTTGTAATTTAAGAAATGGACTACAAATCAACCAGAACTTTTGGAAGAAATTCCAATAGAAAACAGGGAAAAGCAGCACACTAAGAAATGCGCAAATCATAAAAGCCTATATAGCCATTTTCCTCTAGTTGGCAAACAGAGCAATTCATTCAGTTGCAACTTGTATTCTGGTAATGGCACTAATTTCATTGGAGCAAAAAATATTATAAAAAGCGAATGTAATCGAAATTTAAAAGAAATATGTAACTTAAGTCCCGAATTCTTTTTAGTGGGTGGACCACTACTAAGTGTGCCGAAACCTACATATTTAAACCAGAACGTACACCGATTGAATAGATGGCTATATACAACGCTTGATACAAGATTTCTGGAAAAACTTGGAAAGACCTACCACCGGGGGTCTGGGTGAGGATCAACAAGGTAGACTCTGATTGGTTGCTAACCCAGAGTTGCAACGTTTGATTTCTTAGCCAAATACTTGCATTACCTCCTTGTGGTGGCCACTGGGAACTGTATAGTGAACATCAGCTGTCTATTTCACTTAAAGTTGATTGCACAATGTATCAATAGCTCAGCCTCAGATTTTAAGAGAAATGATTCAAAAGGAAATGACATGGCACGAAAAAGGAAAAAACGATTTTGGAAAATAAAGGGGATACAATTAGTACATTCAATGTACATATAGTTAGTACTTACACCCCAGATAATAATAAACAAAGGAAAAAAACTGAAAAATTCTACAGCACCCTTCAAGTAACTATAGACAAGTTACCATCCACACACAAAATAGTTATAGTGGGGGATACGAATGCGAGGATTGGTAGAAGTACAATTAATGGTGTGAAACAAAGATTTAATGAAGCAGTTCTAAATGAGAATTGCGAAGCATTAATTGACTTCCATGTTAGAGCTTCAAATCAACAACACCTTTTTCGAACATAAACTTCAACATAAGTATACTTTTTGTAACACAAGAGGACTTAAGTCGATAGTTGATTATATAATTACCAATAAAAATATTCACCCTTCACAGATATTAGATGTACGATCACTTGCTTCAGGTAACCTAGAAACTGATCATAGTTTGGTTTTATGCAAAATGAGAATATGGCAAATATATATAAAAAGAAATCTACATATGTATATTGAGAAAATAAATATAGAGTCAATAAGCAATACATCAATCAGATACTTCCATAAAGAAAGATTGAAACAAAAAATCCAAAGTAATCCGATTAATTACAGTGATGATTAAAGTATCCGATCAATTACGGCAATACTAAAACTGCAGCACATGAAGCACTGGAGTCTAGGAAAATAACATAAGTGCTGAAAATAATAATAAACAATGATTGTGAAAAGGTCAAGGAACTGGCAAAAGGAAAACGATATACATTATTTGAAATATAAAAGTTCTATTGACGAAGCAAATTGATATTGTTAATGAACACCTTAAATATGGGGATTCAATACTCGCGGATGAATTATTAAAATTGTTTAATCACGTCATTCAAACGCAATTTGTACTACTGGATTGGAAAACCTGTTTAACCATCCCCATTTTTAAAAAGGGTTCAAAAACTTATCCCAAAAAAAGTGGGGGATCACATTATTGAGCGCTCTTCAAACATTGCTCACGAAAATTATAAATGATGAAGTGCTTTCAAAAGTACTGATTGGGGAAGACGAAAATGGTTTTCGCAAGAACAGGTATAGATGCTATATTCATACTCCGCCAGATAATTGAAAAGTCTATAGAATTTGACAAACCTGTATTCATTTGCTTGGTAGATCTGACGCAAGCTTTCACTCGAACAGGTCATGAGTTTACACAACAACAAAAACATACTTGTGCAAACAAGAAAAGCCTCCGCTATAGCTGGGGACCTCCGCGATGTTGATGATTATGATGATTAAAAAATTAAATCACCAAAATGGTGATGATTAGCAGACCCAACACAAGAAGACCACGGGTAGACCACCTGTAATTGGAATATTGGAGAGAATAGGCAGGTATGCCTAAAAAAAGGGGAAGAAGAAGAAGAACATCTACCACCGTAGAAGTGGATGTTATCTAGAAAATAAAAATTCATCCTGGTGCCGATAATATGTTGGCATCGTTACTCTCAAGACCCAAAAAAAAATCTACAAACGATCTATAGCAAGAATATGTTTACTGCATACTCAAGATAACTATCACAATTAAAATTAAATACATTAATACTTATAATTATACATAAATAATCTAATAAAAAATAATCCATTTAAATAATAAATAAAATAACTTAAGTACTATCATTTATCGAAAATAAATTCGATCTATCATATATCGTCTATCATATATCGAAATCTAACCACTATTTGAATATAAATTCGCTTCATATATCCAATTTCCTGATAGTGAGTCGGGGCACTATAACTCCATTTAATCATTTTGTTTCTTGCTTCAGGAATTTTGGTTCATTAATTTTAACGGGTTCATTGCATTTGAATCGTTGCAGCATGTAACCTAAAATCGTAAGAGCATTAATCATACATTGGTATCATCATAAAGCATACATTTACTCCTACACATATAACAACTACATTACACATGCATATGCATCAACTTTATATTGTGGATAGCTATAATTACTTATTTTTTGAACGCTTTGAGCGTTCTATACAAAAACAATATAAGAAGTTACACTTATTACAATCTAAACATACATTTTTATAACTTGATGAAAACTATAATTTTAACACTATAATTCAATAATTTTATAAACCGAATCAAAAATTTAAGTATTTCAATTGTAACTTGCATTACCACAACTTTTCACATCATTGTGTTACATGTGCATTTACTTGATTATCATCATAATGGTTATTAAATTAACATAAGTATAAACGAATATCGAACATCAGCTATCAGTAGTAAAATTTATTTATAATTTGCACATTACACTTGAACATATTCTTCCTTTTTTTTTGATAATTCTCAAATATGCCAAAGTTGGGAGAATACTTTTATTCTTCAAAATCACATCCCTTCGTATGTATATAATTGAATCTAGAAATTAAAAATTAAAAACCCACAAAACAACATTATCTTTTATTGTATATTAAAATACTCATCTGAAAGATACAACATCCAATGAATTCCGATCATGGTTGAGGATGTGGGTTATCAACAACATCTACCTAACACAGGACACAACATTACAAAATGTTATTAATAAAGCAAGAAATGTAGCGGCAACCATCATAATTTATTATATGATCCAAACACTAAGATGCCGACTCCCGGGAAATAAAATTATTAAACTTCATTACATTTTGATAAAGATGAAGCGAAAAGTGCTTATGTATTCCTAAGAACAATTTTGGGAACCGTTCTAGATAAAAATAGTGAAGCCGTGACCTGTAGAATTTTGCTCGAGTCAGGTTCAATATTTATTTCAACAAGAAAAAAATTTAATAGCTGATCGATTGAATAAAAAATAACAAATAAACCCAAATTTGGTAGAAGAAAAAACGAAAATGCATGGGGTAGGAGGCAGAGTCCAGAATAACAAAGGGATCACAAATTTCTGCCTATAGAAATGGATTAGTATATCTACATGTTTGGGGCCCAAAACCGCACTGTCACCTCCTAGTGGTGGGCCCCGGTAATGGCGGAGGATAAAGGGGTGATTGAAACGATCAAAGTTACGTTCGTGTCGTGGTCATGTCTCGCGGCGAGCTTCTTGCTTTGTGAGTTTCACCCCTATATCTATACGTCAGCTGATGACAGGCGTCCCAAGTCAAGGTGGAACAGCATATGCCGATGACTGCGTGGCTAAGGGGGAGCTTAGTCGTTAGTATGCGGACTCTGGATACCAGGCGCCCTCCAGTTCTGAAAGTAAAGTCACCCAGGCTCTGCCATGGGTGACTTTACTTTCCCGCGCTATTCGTGGGACCAGGAATGGATAACAACAATAACAACAGTGACAATTACATACAACCACTTAGAGCTCAAGGGTCTTCGGAACCAGAGCTTCTCTTGACTGACGCAGAGGAGGAACTCCTTCTCACGCCAGTAGAGGAAAAAGCGGCGCCTCCGATGGAGACGGATAATCAGGATCCTCTTGGACCTATTATCCAAAAAACTGAGGAGGACCTGAAGGGGTTGGACATCAGGGGAAAAAAACAATATTTCTCTGGTGCATCCAAGCGGCGTATCGCGGCTTATATCAGGGATGGCATGTCCCCAGAGGAAGCTCGCAGATATGAGAAGGAAAGGCTGGAAAAGCTGAAGGCCTGCGGATCGGGTGCTGTGGCCAACCATCCCCAAAAGAGGGAAAGGTCGGAAAGCAACACCCCTGATGCGGGGCCCTCAAAGAAGAGGTCGATGAAGGGCAATGTTGAGGAAAAGGTCCCTGGGAACATTCCTCAACAAAACCCGAAAATGACTTCTTATCGAGATGCAGTAGCACAGGTCAAGGTGACCATCACTCATAGACTGCATCCAGAGAAAAGGCTATCTGAAGTCCAGATGGGGAAAATCAAAGTAGCCATCATGGATGAAATGGATAGGGTTGTGGACTCAAAAACACCAGGGAGTGGATAACCAGTGTCTGCAGGAAGATAAAGCCTTGGGACGGTTGCGATGTCGTGGTTCTGGATGGCGACGACATGCCCAAACAGCATGTTTGCGTCACCTACGTACCAAAGGACGAGACAACCGTCACTCTTTCCAGGGACAAATTTCTCAGTAGGATAGGGAAGCAAAATCCCAGCCTCAAGATAAGTTCCTGGAGGGTGCTCAGGATGGATAAGGAAAAGGACGGGGGCTGCTCCATCACCTTTTTCGTGGATGATTCCGAATTGGAAGATCTACGGAAAGCGGAGTTCCGACTTTTCCTGAATTTCTTCCGTGTTACCGTTCGGGTTAAGGGAAGAAAATCCTTTCAAGGTGCTGGCGGCAGGGCAGGACAAAATAAAAAACCAGTGCCCACCGCGACAACGACAAGCACTTCAGGCCAACCAAAAGAGCCAAAACTCATTGGAAAGTCTGACGTCGCTCCGAAAATGGCGGCGAGGGAAACGGAAGGACCATCGACCAGCACGCCAAATACAAGCGTCCCGGGGGAACCAAAAGGGCTTAAGCCCATTGGGAAGCCCGGAACTGCTTCGGTGTTTGCTGTTGGAGGGGCTAGCGTGGCACCTGGGGCAGCAAAAGAGGCTGTGGCAGGGCAGGCGCCCACCAAGATGTGTAAAAAGGCGACAATGGGAGGTAAGGCTCATGTAAAGCCTTTGTCTAAAGGGCCAAAGCCCGTAGACAAGAGACGTAGAAAATAATATGGCTGTGAGGTGCATCCAAATAAATCTACAGCATGCTGGGGCATCTACTGATGTTCTAGCTCATATATTTATGAAGGATCACCTCGATATCGCCCTTATCCAAGAGCCTTACATAGTGAAGGATCAGGTTAAGGGCCTAACAGGTGAGCTATTGTATGATAATACAACTGAGGGCAGGCCTACGGCTTGCATTTTGTTTAGTAAAAGGCTAACGTATTTTCCCATTCCAGATTACTGTTCCAAGGATCAAGTAGCTGCGTTGGTGAAGGTGAAGTCCTGCGGGGGCTGGACAGAGTTCATTGTGTGCTCATCCTACCTCCCGGGGGACTGTGCCCACCCGGACGAGCAACTGAAGGATCTGGTGGACTTTTGTGGAAGGAGGAACTTCCAACTTATAATAGGAAATGATGCCAATGCCCACCACACAGTCTGGGGAAGCAGCAATATAAACAAAAGAGGTGAGTGCCTACTTGAGTTTATATATAGCAATAAATTAATGATTATGAATGAGGGCAATAGACCGACATTCATAAATGCAATTTGGGAAGAGGTCCTTGAAATCACCCTTTGCACTGAATTTATCGGCAGTAGGGTTGGTGGATGGCATGTCTCAAATGAGACATCCATGTCCGATCATAGGCAGATTAGGTTTGATATCATGGTCTCCGGGGGCCTGGCAGAAGAAATTTATCGGGTGCCCCAATCCACAGATTGGAGTCAATTCGAAACGCTCCTCATGGATGGGATTAGATCCGTTCCTGCTTCTGTCAGAACGGTGATGGATATCGAACTGGCCAGCGAGGCCCTGACGGCGGCTATTACTAATGCCTATCACGGGAGCTGCCGTGCTAAGCCGAGGCGGAGTAATAGGAAGTGCCCGTGGTGGAATGAAGAGCTTTCAAGGCTTAGACTAAAGACCAGAAAGCTATTCAATGAGGCCAAGACGTCAGGTTCGTGGGAAGACTATAGGGACTCACTCACAAAATACAATAAAGAAATTAGGAAAGCGAAGAGAATCTCGTGGAGGGCGTTCTGCAAGGGCATTGATGAACTCCCCAGCAGTGCGCGTCTTCACAGAGTGCTTTCCAAAAAGTATGTTAGCGGGTTGGGCCTGATGGAACGTCCTGATGGCTCCATGACTGAGAACGGAAAGCAGACGTTGGAGCTTATGGCGTCAACGCACTTTTCTGACTCGGAGATTCTTCGGAATCACTCAAATGCATCGAACCGAGGGCATCCTGGCCCAGGAGGGATGACTGGCAACGATCCCGTCTGGTCTTCACCATGGGCAAGATTAGATGGGCTGTTTTTTCTTTCAGGCCCTTCAAATCTCCAGGCGATGACGGGATATATCCTGCATTTTTGCAGAGGGGTTTCCAACATATCGCTGGGGCACATTTTTCGCGCCAGCTATGCGTGGGGTTACATCCCTCAGGCATGGAGGGTGGCTAAAGTGACGTATATTCCGAAGGTGGGTAAGCGACCAGGCAACCACCCAAGGTCTTTCCGTCCAATCAGCCTTACTTCTTTTCTATTGAAAGCAATGGAAAAAGTGATTAATAGATTTATACGGGACGGTGCACTGGGAAGCAATCCCTTGCATGAATCTCAATACGCCTATCAGTCGGGAAGGTCTACTGTACTCGCTCTGCAGAGTCTGGTGGGGGTCCTTGAAAACTCACTGGAGGTGCGGGAGGTAGCAGTTGGCTGCTTCCTTGATATAGAGGGAGCTTTTGACAACACCCCATATCATGTCATCTGTGAGTCGCTGCACAAACGAGGGATTGATGCGACGATTAGCAGATGGGTTAATCGGATGCTACAGGATAGGATTATTAAGTCCACCATAGTTGACAATATACTCTTCATCTCCGCTGCAAAAGGATGTCCGCAGGGCGGGGTTCTTTCGCCCCTCCTGTGGTCCATTGTAGTGGATGATCTAATCGCTGCTCTCAGGGGCTCCGGGGCGCGTGTCTGGGGATACGCTGACGATGTGGCCTTCGTCGTGCGGGGAAAATTTGAGAGCACTATTTCTGATCTTCTACAGCATAATTTACGTGTTGTGGAAAGGTGGTGCAAAGGCGTTGAGTTAAATATAAATCCAAGCAAGAGCACTTTGGTCGCCTTCACCAGACGCAGAAGCAGGGACAGATTAACGAGCCCAATTCTGTTTGGTGAACGTATTAGTTACTCGAGGGAGGTGAAGTATCTGGGGGTAACCCTGGATGATCGTTTCTCTTGGAATACCCATATCGATAGAGTTATCGGGAGAGCTACGGCGGCCTTGTGGACGTGTAGGAGCTTCATCGGGGGACCTGGGGAATTAGTCCCAGAATAGCACTGTGGCTATATACGGCCTTTGCTAGGCCCATCGTCACCTATGCGTCGATTGTGTGGTGCCGTAAGGCTCAACAAGCGGATGTGCGGGCCAAGCTGGAAAAGCTACAGAGGCTGGCCTGCCTGGGAGTGACCGGGGCGATGCGGACGGCTCCCACCGCTGCATTGGAGGTGATGATCGGATTGCCGCCACTGCATCTCCATATATTGAAGGAAGCTCGGCTGGTGACTTACCGACTTCTCTCTGGCGAGGACGGGGCAGGGCTAAAGTTGGCCCACAGAACTCACAGAGACTTCATTGAGGGCGATCCGATTCTAAGAATAACCATGTTAGATACCTGTCTGCCGCGGTACAACTTCGACCACAGGTACAGAGCTCTGTTTCCCGATCGATGGACGTGGGATCGGGGTGGTCCGGTACTTAGGTCTGGTTCGAGCGTGTGGTATGCAGACGGGTCCAAGACGGAGTCGGGTGTGGGTTCGGGCGTATACGGTGTCTGCCCGGACACGCGTATATATGCAACCCTTGACCCGTATTGCACAGTGTTCCAGGCCGAAATACATGCAATAGAGATCTGTCTGAGAATCAATTTGGAAAGGGGGTATAGAAACCGCGCCATCTATGTGTTCTCAGACAACAGGGCTGCACTGCTGGTCTGGAGCTGCCTTGCTGCACTTATGGAATTGGCATCGGAGAACAGAGTAATGCTTATTTGGGTGCCGGGCCATAGTGGCCATGCGGGCAACGAAGTTGCCGATGAGTTGGCGCGGAGGGGATCTGGGGCTGCCTTTGTGCAGCCGCTGCCTTTCTGCGGTCTGCCTTCTTCCGCGGTGAGGGCCAGGCTTGCCTGCCTACTCGCGGCGGAATGCGGCCGTCACTGACGGGACACGAAAGGGTGCCGTCATGCGAAAGTGTTTCTTCCGGCGTGCTCCAGCGAATTCGCCGCGGAGTTACTGGGCATGAGCAGGAGCCGGGCTCGCACTATTGCGAATTTCTTCACGGGGCACTGCCCCTTAGGGATATCTCCGGCTTTGTGATTGGGACGGGGATATTATAGATGGGGGAGTGGGGTGGCTACAATAAGTCAAAAATGGCTGCGGTGGCTTGGGGGGATGCTCCTGCCCCACTCGGATTCCTTGGAATCTACGAATATCTACATGTTTAGTTTAGGTAGACGACCTGCTTAAGTGTGTCATAACCTATATAACTGGTTTATGCGACTTAATATAGATAGATGAGCAGTTAGGGTTCATGAGATTCGAGTTCAAAGGGGAGTTCTATAGCGTTGGCAGTTGAGTTTCATTTGACTTGATTTTAATAAAAATGGCGGAAGTAGTTCTTAAGGTAAGGCGTAGTCCTTTTTTTTTTAGATTAAGAGTTCAGGAAGTTGGTCATAAAAATAAATGTTTTCATAAAATATAAGTTAATAGGATATCATAAAAACATGTACATATTATTTCTATGGATACCACGCGTAAGAATACTATCTAGTGCATTTTTTTATAATTATTTTGAAGAAGAATGTAAGAAAAATAAATAAGGTAGCATTTATTTCCATTTTTGATTAATCGCATCTTTATTTTTATTGGTTTTTCTTTTTCCATAAGTGAAAAGTAATAAGAAAATGTTGAATGGATCGTATGTTAAATGGATAAAGCGTTTCTTTAAAGCGTAAGTAATTATAGATGTAAATTCCAGTTTGATTCTTAGCAAAATAAAGAAAATAAAGTTGGGTCAAACCACTGGTTTGTATTGTAGCACTTTTCCCTTAAACAAGTGAAAATAATGCTTTTAAATACAATCTACACCATTAAAATTATTTTCATTCATAAATGAAATTATTTCTAGGATTGCATGTAGGATGAACGATTTATGCAGTCTTTGAAATAAAGCAAAAATTAATATAAAGAGGGTTTAACTTAATGTTCGTTTTTAATAGTTAATTGCGTGAGTTAAGAAAAATAATTACATTTTTTAATGTCATGGAATTTACCGTTAGCTTTTTGCGTTATTAGAAATTTGAAAAAACGTTCAGTTTCGGTAATATAAGACTAATAAACACTTTTTTTCAAAAATTTTTTGGAAAAGTGCTAAAAATTAAAAAATATTGTAGGCTTAGAAAAGTATTATGAGTTTGTAACAATCTGATTTTGATTGTTGTTTTTATAAACCAGAATGAATAAAACCAATTAAAACTTTTCCTTCTCGTATGATAGTTTTGAGTTTTCTGAGTACCTGGTAAAGCATAAAACTAGTTTGTTTAAAATATGCACGGTCTAGTTAAAAATAAGAAAAACATCTCTAAAGAATGAGAACAACAATTTTTATTATGTAATGTAAAACTTTATTATCTGTTTGAATATATTCATATGTATAAATCCACATGTTTTCAAAATTTGTACAAATCTTTCCTCAAATTCAGTTTCAAGGTGCTCAATATTCCTTGTTGAAATAAGAGCTTTAATTTCTATTTCAATTTTTTTTTTGTTATATAAACAAAACATACTTAATAAATAAAAATTTTTTTATTGTTTCAAAATTTTTAATATATTTTTTTATGTTTCTAAAAACAATCAATGGTAATAAATTATTTCGATATTTTGACATTTTTATTATCCGGCGTCTTTGCAATATTTGCTGGTTGTTTTAATTATCTTGACGTAATTGTCAGGCATGAATATATGTATAATAATTTTGGGTAACAAATATCCAATAAGGTTTTTTGTTGTTTTATAAATTTTTGCTTCTACGCCTTCTAAGATGTGGTTTTTGTTTCGGTCCATTTGCTGGACCGAAAAGTATTTTTTATCAATCCAAGTGTTGTTGGAAATATTCATAAATTCTAAAATTGTTATCTAGATTTTAAATTGTTTTCAAGAAACAATTCTTAAAAACAATTCTAAGAAAGAATTCTTAAAAACAATTTAAAATCTAGATGAGTCTTGTTGTTATTAACGATGATGTTGCTGATGTTGTTGTTGTTAATGATGTTGTTGTTGTCATTGTTGTTATTGATTTCTTCGCTTACGCTTTTGAGGAAGAATTACTTGACTTTCCTAAAAAGCAAGGCTGAACATTGGTTGAGATTCCATGCTTTAAATTTTCTAGAAAGAAACTGTTAAACTTTCTTAAAATTCTCGGATATTTATACAACAAAAAAGTAGCATATACAGAGCACTTTAACTATAATTTTATATTTGAATATAACGCAAATTCTTTAACGTCAAAATTTTGTTTTCAGTCTGCAAACTGTCTGACGTATAAAACTTTTACGGACAGAAATGTAGTAAACTTTTTACACGTAATTGACTTTGAATTTTGACCATCCGTAAACGTCAAAACAAAAAAAATTTTTTTTTTTAGATTTAAAATAATTTTATACTTACATATAAAAAATTCCAAAAAAAATATTTTTTATTTTATTTTTAACGTAATGATAGTCATTCAATACATCAAATTTATTTACTGAATTACTACGTCAGACTAAAAAAAAAAATCTACAACTTTGACGCTTAATTGACTTTTTTAAACGTTTAAGAATTTAAACTTTGACTGAAAGTAAAAACGCAGTAGAGTATTCGTAAACTCAGACAACTCAGATTTTGTAAAATTTGACGTTTAAGAATTTACCAATTTGTCAAACAGAAATGACAATTTATCTTGATGCAACTGTCAGAATAATATATTTCAAAAATTAAACCGCAATAATAACTACATTTTTTTTATTTTTAATTAGAATCCAAACCTTCGTTTTAAGTTCTTAAAATATGATTTTGTTACAAAGTAATATTGACTTTTTTCTCTTCTTATTAATGCATATCTTAAGTCTTCGTTTTAATAAGTACACATTCGCTAAATGTCAGAATAATTTATTTCAAACACATTAATGCACAGTCATATCTCAAAAATTCTATTTATAAATTGAATCTTAACCTACAGTTAAAATTCTTAAATTACGATTTTGTCATTGTAACTAAAGATTTCTTTTGATGACGCAATAGGTTGAATTATCGTATTTAGTGTTACTTCATAAAGCTAAGTGAAACCATGGCGCGAAAAATTATCTTAGAAAAATTTATGCATTCTTTTCAGAAAAATCCGGACGCAAAATAATTGACAGTGAAATTATTTCCGTCATAAAACCACCACATTCAGATCCAACCGATTTGTTCAAAAAAGCAATTGAAAAAGTTCTGAAATACATTCTTGATGGAATAGATCCCACAGATCAAGTAGGATTGACATTTTGCGATGAAAGCTTTGAGCACAGAGCAACAGGATGGATAAAATTTCAGGAAACAGGGGAATAGCTAATATTTTTCAAAGTAATTCTGAAGGTTTAAGCTCGGATGAATTTTGTATAACAGCAACATGTGTCAAATTACTATGTGGAACCGGTAAGGCTTTAAAGTACACAAATTTCGAAGATGAATGCAGGCACCGGAGGGAAATTATTACGATTTTAAACAGCGATAACCTGTGTTTAGCTAAAGCTTTAGTTGTGGCAATTCATCATGTCGAAAAATCCGCATTTTATAAAAAAATAATCAAAATGAATTCAAAATTGCAAACTAAAATAGATATACTCGTAGATATGTATTTTTGAACAAGTTTCAATAATATCTATCTAACTACAACATAACAGTAAATGAATATGGTACAAAAGGGAAAGATTTAATATTTGAAGGAATAGGAAATAAATAGAAATTGAATCTTTTATTTCACAACAACCGTATTTCATAACTCTTATTTCGCAACTACGTCCTTACAACTGCTGCATTTAATTGTATATATTTTATTATTGTGAAGATTGTCATGTAGCGTATAATAACAAAAATGGACATAGATGTAGATCATGACCGTGTTGTCAAAAATCACCACCATGTGATCAAAAATTAAAAAGTATTATGTATAATAACTGTAGTAGAAAATTTAATGGCCAAAAATGTTTAGACAACCACAAAAGTTCTAGTTGAACTACATAAGTATTTGCGAACAAATACAGAGATATGTCAATTATTTTAAGATATACGAAATTGAAAAACAACACTTATTTTACATACCACCAAAAAAAAATACCCCAAATTTAAAAGATTTTCTGTTTACATTTTATGACTTAGAAACAAAACAAGAAAGAATTTTTAAACAGAAACCTACAAAAAAATTTGACGTGGTCAGCATATAACCGACCGCAATGTGTATTGTCTAGTTAAGTGAAAATGTTGCAGAATATTATAAAAATGTCTATTAAATACTTCTTCTCAATTTTCAGGACATTACAGGCTTACTTATAGTTAACATACCTAGAAAAATGTAAATTTGGCTCTTAGTAGAATTTCGCTTTGTGCCACCCGAATTCTCTGAATTGCTCGCCAGTTAGTTTCGGTAACAACCAGAACTCAAATATCAAATTTCAAGAACTTCCATCAATTCGCTCCGTAGATATGGTGAAAAATGTAAAATCAGCCCGCAGATCAGTTTTCAAGCCCTGATCTTTCCAAAAAATTTATATGTCAATTGCTTTTGTACGAAGAATTTAAATATTAAATTTCAATGAAACTGGCTAATTATTTCTGATCGGCTGAAATGTATATGGCCCGTAGTAAACGTTTAGTTCTTGACGTCTGATTTCTTCCAAAAGTTAGAAGGTTTCGCGGACGGTCGAGCTGAGCTTATATATGAAATTTGAAGTAAATCGGTTGAATATTTTCTTTAAAATGGCCAAAAATGTAAAACAGGCCCGCTAAAAAGTGCAGTTCCCGAGGCCAGATATAACCCAAAAGCTGATCAATCTATGCCATGGGCGAAATAAACTTACATATAAAATTTCATCAAAATCGGTTGAACCGAACTTGAGATACACGCGTCTACACACAGAACGACAGACCGACAGACCGACAGGTTGCTAAAAATAGTTTACTTACACTTTCCTACTATGGAGAAGTGCATTCCCACCGAAAACTCGATATGCAAAATTTGTTGCCATCACATAACCTACCTATTGTATACACAATACGGTTGGGGAAAATAGAGACAGTTACTAAACAACATAAAACAACTTTATGTGTTTTTGAACAAAGGGTTTTGATATTGCATTATTATATTTACATATGTCAAAATTACAAATTTAGAAGAAAAATAATTGAAAAAAGAAATGTTAAAACTTTTTTAATTTTAAATGGAAATGAGAAAAAAATTTAAAAGTATTCCAGATTGTAGTTAGTGCACATAACGGACAGGCTTCCAAACATCAGTTTATTTTGAATTTTATTGTAGAAAAAAATCCTTACAAATTAAATTAATAATGAGAGGTACAAAAGTATTAATGATGCTGTTGGAAAATATAAAATTTATAGATTCATTACACTACTTAACAATGACTTCATCCAAATTAGCTAAAGCTTTTGACCAATTTGAGGTAAAGAAAGGGCATTTTCCTCTTCTTTTTAACACGACAAATAATGAAAATTATATTGGACAATTACCGTCTGCAGAAAATTACATCCCGAATGCAATGAAATTACAGGAGCGCCCTACCTTCTTAAAGTGGTATGAAGAAAATAAGAACAAAGTGTTTAATATTAAAAAAGAAATCGTCGAGTATTGTGTTAATGATGTAATGATTTTAACATAATCTTGTTTAAAATTCAGAGAAATGTTCCTGAAGCAGTGTAATGTTGAACCATTTTTTGAAGCAACAGCAATTGCACTTGTATTCAATCTCCCATTTAGAAGAAATTTTTTTAAAGAGAATACAGTTGGTATAATTCCAGGTACTCGGACAACCAATCAAAAGTGGCTATTAAATGGTTAGTCTGGGAAAAAGAAAAAAGAAAAATCAATATCAGACATGCAGCAAAGCAGAAAGAATAAGTTGATTATGGTTTAAAAAGTGACGGTTTTTGTGTAGAAACTAATCAGATTTTTGAATTTTATGTCATGGACAGCCTACCTGTCTACCACATAAGCGAATTAATAGTGTGAATGACGATTAAAACGATACATTGAACACAAAGCATGAAAGAACCATTGAAAAGGTTGAATGATTACGGAAATTGGGTTACGAGGTTATTGAAATGTGGCAATGCGATTTTAATTCTCGAGTTAGTAAAGAAGAAGCATCATATTTAAAAAATCACCCGCTAGTGCAACATACACCATTAAATTCCCGAGATGCTTTTTATGTGGGGCGAACAGGCAATGTCTACAATTATTATAAATGCGAAGAAGAAGAAAAAATAAGATATACAGACATTTGTTATTTATATCCTTGGGTTTGCAAGTATGGAAAATTTTCCTTATTTTCCATTTTTCCAATAAAACAAAACAATAAGTTAATGTTTTCACGTTAATGTAGAACTTGTAGCGAAGAAAAATTCACAGAAGGGTATTGCCCCCATTCAGATGTTGTAATAGGAACATGAATAGTTGACGAAGTTTTTAAGGCTTTTAAAAGGGGCTATAAATTTTTGGAAATTTATGAAGTTTGGGAATACTAAACTGTAACATATGCTAAGGCTAATCACACAGACGGTTTGTTTACAAATGTGATGAATAAATGTACTAAAATTAAACAGGAAGTTTCAGGCTGTGCAGCAAAATGCGTAACTGATATGGAAAAACAAAAATACATCAAGGACTTTGTTAACAGGAAAGATATTTAGTTGGAGTATGAACAAGTTTTCAATAACTCAGGCTTAAAATCATTTATTGAATTTATATTAGACTCTTTTTAGGGGAAATTCGGACAAAGAGAAAACTTACAAAAAACAACAATCATCAATCAACCTAACCATTTACATAATATCTTAACAAACCCATCTATAGACGTTTACTTTATTTTCCTGGTGCATGAAGATGGAAAATAGTTAATTGGCAACACAGGGAAGAAGTTGCAGATTCAGTATGAACTGTTAATGTCTGTATTGCTGCTTACACAACAGCGCAAACATGATTATAATTGTACGGTTACCCAGAAAAACTTGAACATGGAATCTTGTATTATGACTTACTCTGTTATATACATTAGTCGTAAAGGAGAATATGAACCTGCAATAGGAAACTTTATTGGAGACATGACAGTTGAGTTAGAATGCCACGGTAAAGGCAGCTACATAGCAGAATTTGTAAGCGGAGGACCGAAAAACTACTCGCACTACAAAGGGTTAAGTACAAAAGATAACAAGGAAGTAATTATATTAAAGGTGAAGGGCTTTTGTTTAAACTATGAGGTCAAAACCTTAATTTCAATAATATCAAAAAGTCAGTTTTAAACCACAAAGCGGAAAATGCGATTTATATACTGTCACAAAATATTCGACGTAACAAGGACCATAGGGTTATAACGGTTGATGAAGTAAAAGTATATTAACCTAAATCAGATAAACGCAGATTTTATTCAGATGTTAGCGTTCCCTTATGGGTATAAAAAAATAAGAAGAAATTTATTTATATAACTATAAAAAGAAACAACTTTTTTTTAACAATTATTATAATTATATTTTTTATTGTAAATTTTTGAAACTTCTAGTAAATAATATTGAAAACATAGTAAATGTACTCTAGTGAAATGATATTGTTTTTATTAATCCAGTATTGTGTTCGTCAAAGTTTTTGTTAAACCCCAGCCATTTAAAACTTTGTTTCTTTGTTTTTTAGTTATTGCTACTAAATAAGCATCTGGAAGCGGAAGTAAGTTCCTCTTTGCAAAAACCTCTAGATATAAGATAGCTTTTGTAATCAACTAATTGGTATGCGATTGGGTAAGTTTTGTTGATTTTAAAAATCTTAAAAATTTCAGTAGATCAGTTGGGTTGATAACCTTTTTCGAAATTATCTTTGTATCTGCTTATTCTTACATTATCTCCTAACCTTAAATTTACTTTTTTGAAATATTTTAGGTTCTTCGTTTCTCTTTGTATTCGTTATATTCTTAATTTCTTCGTTTTTCTTTGTAACTTTCACAAGAAATTTTTATGGTCTTATGTTTTGTTGAATTGTATATTTTAATCGGTGACTGTAAAATAGGTAGCCATTTATAATTCCCATTCGAACTAAAAGCTTTCGACATCAAATTTTTCAAGGTTCTGTTAGATCGTTCAACAATTGACGCTTTTAGTTCACTAAAAGTGTGGTAGTGATTTATTGCTTTTCTTTCATATAAGAACTCCTTTGGTGAATTCTTAAACGTCAAATTTTACAAAATCTGAGTTGTCTGAGTTTACGGATACTCTACTACGTTTTTACTCTCAGTCAAAGTTTAAATTCTTAAACGTTTAAAAAAAGTCAATTAAGCGTCAATATTGTAGATTTTTTTTTTTACATGCAGACAGTCTGACGTAGTAATTCAGTAAATAAATTTGATGTGTTGAGTGACTATCATTACGTTAAAAATAATATAAAAAATATTTTTATTGTTAATTTTTAATATGTAAGTATAAAATTATTTTAAATCTAAAAAAAAAATTTTTTTTGTTTTGACGTTTACGGATGATCAAAATTCAAAGTCAATTACGGGTAAAAAGTTTACTAGATTTCTGTCCGTAAAAGTTTTAGTTTCAGACAGTTTGCAGACTAAAATCAAAATTTTGACGTTAAAGAATTTGCGGCTTGCCTTGATCAGAATGAATATTTTTAGGTTCTGCATAAGCGTATTTGGAGAACGTATGAATACCTGTTAACATATACTTACAAGAGTATTGTAATAAGAAATGTTGTACATCCATTATTTAAATGTAAAACAAAAAAAAAAGGTTGATCCTTTTAAACATTTTTCAAACAAGAAATTTAAATTAAAAGTTTCAGTTCATTTTTAACTCTTAGCAGCAACGGTACAGTTTAAAAATATTTAAATAATATATTTGAATTTAGCAGTTGAAAACATGGATACTCAATTTGCTGTAACAAAACATACTGTGATACCTTCACACAATGCAGAAGAATCAAATACACAACAAAATTCAATCTGCTGGAACTGCTGCAAATGTCCCAATTTGTATATGAAATTTTGATTTTTAAAGTTAAATTGAAAACAAAATAACTTCAAATTAATTAAAAGTTATTATTTTTACTGTTGTTCATATAATAATGTAAAAAGAATTTAAAAAAAAAAAAAGCAAAAAAAACACATTTATTTTTGATGTAGTTTTATTAATGTTACTCTAGTATTACGTTTTGTTTATTTATTTCTAAATATTTCTCTATTTTATCTTTGAGTAAAAATTTCATAAAATAATCTGGAATAGTTGCACTGAACATTGAATCGGTCCAACGGTACATAAATTTCATTTCTTAGTAATTTTTCATTATTTTCCACACATTGTCTTATGTATTTTCTTTCATAGTCCTTTACACCCTGCTCGGCCTTGTGTTTGTAAACCATCTGTAAATTAACAAAATCAATTAGTTCGTGAAATTCGTTCGCTTCTTTACTCTTTAACACAAACGTTTGTGGCTTTTTAGCACTTTTCCAAAGATTTTTTGAAAATAAAAGCTTATTAGTTTCTTGAAGATAAAAAGAATATGTACATGAATTGAAATTTAATATGTACATAAATCTTTACTAGAAACTTATTTCTGTAGAAAATTTTTATCTAGCTCCCCCCCTCTAGAAGTTATACCCCCCGAAAAACCCTAAAAATGCCATTTTTTAACTATTTATTGCAGGGAAACCACAGATTTGCAAAATTTTTCAAATTACGATGATACAGTTTTAAAATTAATTTATCATTGTTGACATTATTGTTATGAAATCGATGCACAAATTTACCCATACTTATATTTTTACACCTATCCCAAGCACAAACGCAACAATGTTTTCCACATACTCGTACCTCAGAAAAATTACCTTGCAATTGCTTTTTATTAAAAATGACGTATTGGTGTTTGACAATATTTAAGATTTCTCCTTCATCGGGCGGTTTACCAAACGAATCAAAATATTCCGCACAACTATACTTCGGAAAATAAATTGTCAACAAATGAGACCTAGCCTCTCCGACTTTATCAGTATTTACAAAATATCAAAGCCGGTTTTTTATATATCCTTAATACCTTAACTGAAGTAAAAACACCTTCAAAGACATCTATTTGTGAATTTATAGCACTTTAAAGCATTAGCTATCTCTAAGGTATCCATGAAATTAATTGATTAATACATATATTTTGTCAGTTTCTGTAATGTAATTCCTTAAACAATTTTACTTAACTTTGTTATTTGTTAATAAATTATCAAATTTTTCGAGTGATTGTTTTATTTTATTTGTTACATTGTTATTAAAAAGCGAAACCAATGAATAATTTTCAATATTATAATTTAAAAGTGCATTTGTAGGAAATATATGAGAAAATTCTTCCACAAATTTTTTACAATCGCACAAGATGACATTATTTTGTATTATAACATACCGTGACTTCAATAATGCGCTTACGACGTAAACTTTACAAAGTATCATATTCCAAAAAGTTCTAAATGCGTTCTATACGTAGTAGATACGTAAAATAAAAGTAAATTGGGTATCGAAAAAGTCGAGCACGATTTTTTTATACAAGTCATATAAATGTTGCCAGAAAAAACCAATTAAATAAACTAGCATATATTTTCAGCAATAAAGTGCCAGTTGATAAGTTTTTTTTCTAAAATGCAGCATAAAAGTGCCATGTTTTTAATTTATGGTAATGTTTGTTAAAAATTAACATTTGCACACAACATTAAATTGAAATTTTCAAACAAACGTTATAGTATATATTAATATTGTAAAAATTGTATCCCAAAATGTGTCAAAAGCTTGAGCAGTTTTTTACAATGTAAAGATATTGAAAGCTCTGAGACTGTAGTACAATCGTATTGTAGTTAAACTTTTTATAAAGCATTATTGAAGTCACGGATATTGTAAACACATTTCGGTTTTTTTCAACTTGTATACTGACATTGAATTCCCCGTAAACTACTGCAGTCATGATATACGGAAGCGGGTTACCAAGTCTTGCGTCAATTCAAACGGTACCTTGATTCAGTAAACCCTGAAATTCTTCATTTCCAGAAGCATCTGGAGTTAAATCGAAAGCTAAAATAAAAAATCCATTACTAAACATATTTTTTGTTATTTGATGACCCTTGTCATTATGGTATATTCCTGTGCCCGAAAAAAATGAATGACAAGCTCTTGTATAATAATCGCTTTCATCCGAGAAACTTGTTCAACCGGAGCATTAGGAACCTGCACTCCGGTAACATATAACATAAATTGTGAAATAATCAAAATGTTTAAAGTTAAATGGGTTTTTAGATCTTTTCCCCGAATAACCCTGGTTATCTCTTATGCAATCTTCTTCTTCTCGGCGTCACAGTCCTGGGTGGACCAAAGCCTCTGCAACTATTGCCTTCCAACGATCTCTTTGTTTCGCTATTTGTGTGTAATTGTTAACTTGCATTTCGCGTAAATCTTTTTCTACTGCTTCTAGCCATCTTTTACGTGGGCGCCCGCGCCCTCTGTTTCCTTGGGGTATACGACTAAAAGCTTTTTTCACGGCTCTCTCTTCTGGCATGCGAACAACGTGTCCTAACCATTGTATTCTTTTTGATTTTATGAAACGTATTACATTTTGGCCATCAATTAAACTATCTAGCTCATCATTATATCTAATTCTATAGGTTCCATCTTCCATCCTTATTGGGCCAAAAATCTTTCTTAATATCTTACGTTCAAAGGAGGCAATCATATTTGTGTCTGTGGATTTCAGAGTCCACACTTCGCAATTATATGTGAGATTTGGTCTTATAAGTGTTTTGTACATTCTCAATTTTAAGCTTTGCGTTAGAAGCCTGGATCTGAACAGTTTTGTATGGGCAAAAAAGGCTCTGTTTGCAGCTTGAATTCGTTCTTGAACTGCTACAGTAACGTCTTTTTGGTTACTAAAAATCATTCCCAAATATTTAAATTCTTTTACAGCTTCAAAGCGCTGATTTCCCAAAATTAAATCTTGACCTTGTCTGGTTGATTTTGTTCGCAGCATATATTTTGTTTTCTCTGGGTTAATATTTAGTCCAATATTTTTTCCTTGCCTTTCTAATATTTCGAAACTGTTTTTTAGCTCATCTAATCTTGTACTTATTATTACAACGTCGTCTGCATATGCCAAAACCTGTGTACTTTTATTAAAAATTGAGCCTCCAGGATCTATATCTTTTATAATTTCGTGCAAAACCAAGTTAAATATTAAAGTAGATAACGTATCCCCTTGTTTTACCCCCGATGCAACAGTGAAGGGCTCAGTGCAACTTCCTTGGATAAGTACCTTCGCCAATGTTCCGGTTAGGGTACATCTAACTAAATCAACCAGTTTTTTAGGAATACCGCTTTTCTGTAGTATCTGGTATATCTTTTCTCTATACACGGAATCAAAAGCTTGCTTAAAATCAATAAAAAGACAGTGTACATCAACAGAGAATTCATAAAATTTTTCGAAAATTTGATTTAGTATAAAACATTGGTCCGTCGTGGATCTATTCTTTCTAAAACCATTAAAATTTTTAGAATGGAAACTCGCTGATATTGATTTGGTAAGGGTGAAGGTTTTTTAATTTTATTTTAAAAAAAAATAAAATTATCAATATAAAAAGTTGATCTGGCAAATCGCATTTTGCAGGGTTCGAACCTGAGACTTTTCGCATAGAAATCGTATGCAATACGTATTACCCTATATACGTTAGTATTGGTGTTAACTCATTCTACAGTCACGCGTTTTATTCGCATGTATTATAAACTCCAAATACATACGTGCATGAATTGTAGTTTATAATTAACAATAATTTATGGCTAAAAGTGTTTATTGTAGAAGGTATTTTACGATTTTATGCGACATAACTCAAAGTGGAGTTTTAAAATAAATTACTCAAAAGGTATTAGATTTCAAAGGAACTAATTATTTGTTTAATTATGTATTTTTGGGTAATTATTTCTCAGAACTTTTTTATTTTAAGTTTTAAGTTTTATCTTATTATTTATCAGGAAAAAACATATCTATATGTATATTATGGGTGTGTTTTTGAAGAAATAAAGTAAACTTAAAATATCTCAGCCACAGAATGGAACACAATTTCAAAACTACAGGCATCATACTTGCAAGGCTTGCAATGCAAGCACACACGACTAGTTATCTATATATAGCTACTTCTCAGGTGGTAAAAAGTACGGGTACTTCTAGAAGGGCTAGAGACATGGGACAAAAGGCATTAGGTAGAGTTTTGTCTCTAGGGTCCCAGAAAAATCTGACATTGGAACTTTTTAGCCCCGAAATAGCTCTATTTTAAGATTTTCTGAAAAAATTTTTGTATAACAAAAGCACGTTTTTCTTTTATACTTTTTATAATTAGAAACACAAACCAAGAAATAAATGATATGTTTTACGTTATTTTTATTATTAGAAACACAAACCGAGAAATAAATAATATTTGAAAATATAATGATCTCACATATTTTTGGTTCGGATAATCGAATTAATCTTAACGTAAATAAATGTCAGCTTTTATCAGACATCAGATGTTTTGTGACATCTGAATATTAACATTTCATTTGTTATTGTTTTGAACATTACCTTTCGTCAGCAAGCTTTAAAAAAATATATGTACATACAGAATATATGTATGTACGTATGTAGTTAGAATTTTATTTTTATTGTTCCAAACGAAAAAATGTAAAATGCTAAATTTTAATACATTCATATGTACATACATATATTCGAATAAAATTATTATTTTGTTTTTGCCTAAACATTTTCTTTATTTGAAAAATTACATTCATATGTATATACATATATATATATTTGAATACAATTATTATTTTATTTTAACTTAAACCTTTTCTTTATTTGAGAAATTTATTTCCATATGTTCACCCGCAGTTTTAAAAAAACTAGGTATACATTCATAATAATGTGTGTTTGTATTAATAATTTTATTTCTAATTGTCCCAACAGCAAAATTTCAAAATTTCCCATTCTGATACAATTATATGTACATACGTTCACATGTTGGAACGAAAAATATTAAAATCTTCAATTCTAAAACATTCATATATACATGCATACATATATTCATATATACATACATACATATTAGAATAAAATTATTATTTTGTTTTTGACTAAACCTTTTCTTTATTTGAGAAATCAATTTTTGTAAGTTTACCCCCATGATATAATAATTATGCGTTTAAAATTTATTTCTATATATATTCTACAGTTTTGAATATTATTAAATTCATATAGAAAGCTTAAAAAAATTACTCAGGAAGCTTTAAAAAAAAATATACATACATACATATTTATGTACTTAAAATTTTTGCGAATTTTTCCAAACTATTATAAGAATATTTTTTTGGAAATTTTGTTTAAACTTTTATAATAGCATTTATATGTTATATATTAAAAAAAAATAAAACACAATATTTGAACAAAATAAAAAAAAAAATTTTAAAATAATCCAAAAAAATAAAAATACGACGACATCCAGGCAAGCATTAATCCAATAACCTTCTGGCTATGAGACTACCACGCTAACCACTAGGCTACGCAGTACCTTGAATTTCCCTTAATAATTCTATGTTTTATTCATATTTCGTATAACTCATCAGAAACCATCATATTTTACATTATTATATATATATAGCTACTTTTCAGGTGGTAAAAAGTACGGGTACTTCTAGAAGGGTTAGAGACATGGGACAAAAGGCATTAGGTAGAGTTTTGCCTCTAGGGTCCAAGAAAAATCTGATATTGGAACTTTTTAGCCCCGAAATAGCTCTATTTTAAGATTTTCTGAAAAAATTTTTGTTTTGTATAACAAAAGCACGTTTTTCTTTTATACTTTTTATAATCAGAAACACAAACCAAGAAATAAATGATACGTTTTACGTTATTTTTATTATTAGAAACACAAACCGAGAAATAAATAATATTTGAAAATATAATGATCTCACATATTTTTGGTTCGGATAATCGAATTAATCTTAACATAAATAAATGTCAGCTTTTATCAGACATCAGATGTTTTGTGACATCTGAATATTAATATTTCATTTGTTATTGTTTTGAACATTACGTTTCGTCAGCAAGATTGTATTCATTTTCATATTTTTTCATCAGCATTCATAATTACGTGTGTTTTTATTAATAATTTTATTTCTAATTTTCCCAACAGCAAAATTTCAAAATTTTCCATTCTAATACATTCATATGTACATACGTTCATATGTTGGAACGAAAAATATTAAAATCTTCAATTCTAAAACATTCATGTATACATACATGCACATATTCATATATACGTACATACATATTTGAATAAAATTATTTTTTTTTTGACTAAACCTTTTCTTTATTTGAGAAATTAATTTTTGTAAGTTTTCTCCCATGATATAATAATTATGCGTTTAAAATTTATTTCTATATATTCTACAGTTTTGAATATCATTAAATTCATATAGAAAGCTTAAAAAAATTACTCAGGAAGCTTTAAAATAATATCCATACATACATATTTATGTACTTAAAATTTTTGCGAATTTTTCCAAACTATTATAAGAATATTTTTTTGGAAAGTTTCTTTAAACTTTTATAATAACATTTATCTGTTATATTAAAAAAAAATAAAACACAAAATTTAAATAAAATAAAAAAAAAAATTTTTAAAATAATCCAAAAAAATAAAAACACGACAACATCCAGGTAAGCATTGATCAAATAACCTTCTAACTATGAGACTACCACGCTAACCACTAGGCTACGCAGTACCTTGAATTTTCCTTTATAATTCTATATTTTATTCATATTTCGTATAACTCTTCAAAAACCATCCTATTTTACATTATTATATATATATAGCTACTTCTCAGGTGGTAAAAAGTACGGGTACTTCTAGGAGGGCTAGAGACATGGAACAAAGGGCATTAGATAGAGTTTTGCCTCTAGGGTCCCAGAAAAATCTGACATTGGAACTTTTTAGCCCCGAAATAGCTCTATTTTAAGATTTTCTGAAAAAATTTTTGTATAACAAAAGCACGTTTTTCTTTTATACTTTTTATAATTAGAAACACAAACCAAGAAATAAATGATACGTTTTACCTTATTTTTATTATTAGAAACACAAACCGAGAAATAAATAATATTTGAAAATATAATGATCTCACATATTTTTGGTTCGGATAAACGAATTAATCTTAACGTAAATAAATGTCAGCTTTTATCAGACATCAGATGTTTTGTGACATCTGAATATTAATATTTCATTTGTTATTGTTTTGAACATTACGTTTCGTCAGCAAGCTTTAAAAAAATATATGTACATACAGAATATATGTATGTACGTATGTAGTTAGAATTTTATTTTTATTGTTCCAAACGGAAAACTGTAAAATGCTAAATTTTAATACATTTATATATACATACATATATTTGAATAAAATTATTATTTTGTTTTTGCCTAAACCTTTTCTTTATTTAAAAAAATTACATTCATATGTACCTATATATATTTGAATACAATTTTTATTTTATTTTAACCTAAACCTTTTCTTTATTTGAGAAATTTATTCATAATAACGTGTGTTTGTGTTAATAATTTTATTTCTAATTTTTCCAACAGCAAAATTTCAAAATTTTCGATTCTAATACATTCATATGTACATACGTTCATATGTTGGAACGAAAAATTTTAAAATCTTTAATTCTAATCCATTCATATATACATACACACATGTATTCATATATACATACATACATATATTTTTACATACATAAATTATTATTTTGTTTTTGTTTCTTTTTTAATTTTCGATTCTAATACATTCATATGTACATACGTTCATATGTTGGAACGAAAAATTTTAAAATCTTCAATTCTAATCCATTCATATATACATACACACATATATTCATATATTCATACATACATACATTTTTACATACATAAATTATTATTTTGTTTTTGACTAAACCTATTCTTTATTTGAAAAATTAATTTTTGTATGTTTACTCCCATGATTTAATAATTATGCGTTTAAAATTTATTTCTATATATTCTACAGTTTTGAATATTATTAAATTCATATAGAAAGCTTAAAAAAAATTACTCAGGAAGCTTTAAAAAAAAATATACATACATACATATTTATGTACTTAAAATTTTTGCGAATTTTTCCAAACTATTATAAGAATATTTTTTTGGAAATTTTCTTTAAACTTTTATAATAACATTTATCTGTTATATATTAAAAAAAAATAAAACACAAAATTTAAATAAAATAAAAAAAAAATTTTTAAAATAATCCAAAAAAATAAAAACACGACAACATCCAGGCAAGCATTGATCAAATAACCTTCTAACTATGAGACTACCACGCTAACCACTAGGCTACGCAGTACCTTGAATTTTCCTTTATAATTCGATATTTTATTCATATTTCGTATAACTCTTCAAAAACCATCCTTTTTTACATTATATATATATAGCTACTTCTCAGGTGGTAAAAAGTACGGGTACTTCTAGAAGAGTTAGAGACATGGGACAAAGGGCATTAGATAGAGTTTTGCCTCTAGGGTCCCAGAAAAAGCAAGAATTCCGCCCGCCCGCCCGCCCTCCCCCTTCACCCCTTCCAAAGATGTTTAGGTCCATTTTTTTACAAAATGGTACTACATCCTTATGGGGGTAATGTTTGTATAATTTTGATGGCATATATATTGGAAATAAGTTAAATTCTATAAGTGTGAGTTATAACAAGAAAACAAAAAATTAATAATATCTACATATAGTTTTATAGCATGTACGATTACATACACATTTACTTATATACATATGTATTCTTTTTGCGATTTGCTACTAAGGTATAATCAATTATACTAAGGTACAATCGGAAAGTAATCGATACAGCATTGATATGCAATCATGTAAAAGACCTGTATGAAAATATTTTAACACAGTTTGGTGCCCAAAAATGCCAAAAATACGAATAGAAATCCTATGCAATACGTATTACCCTATGTATGTTAGAATTGGTGTTAACTCATTCTACAGTCACGCGTTTTATTCGCATGTATTATAAACTTCAAATGCATACGTGTATGAATTGTAGTTTATAATTAACAATAATTTATGGCTTAAAGTGTTTATTGTGAAAGGTATTTTACGATTTTATGCGACATAATTCAAAGTGAAGTTTTAAAATAAATTACTCAAAAGGTATTAGATTTCAAAGGTATTAGATTTCAAAGGAACTAATTATTTGTTTAATTATGTATTTTTGGGTAATTATTTCTCAGAACTTTTTTTTTAAGTTTTAAGTTTTATCTTATTATTTATCAGGAAAAAACATATCTATATGTATATTATGGGTGTGTTTTTGAAGAAATAAAGTAAGCTTAAAATATCTCAGCCACAGAATGGAACACAATTTCAAAACTACAGGCATCATACTTGCGTTTAAAATTTATTTCTATATATTCTACAGTTTTGAATATTATTAAATTCATATAGAAAGCTTAAAAAAAATTACTCAGGAAGCCTTAAAAAAATATATACATACATACAAATTTATGTACTTAAAATTTTTGCGAATTTTTCCAAACTATTATAAGAATATTTTTTTGGAAATTTTCTTTAAACTTTTATAATAACATTTATCTGTTATATATTAAAAAAAATTAAAATACAAAATTTAAACAAAATAAAAAAAAATTTTTAAAATAATCCAAAAAATTAAAACTCGACAACATCCAGGCAAGCATTGATCCAATAACCTTCTGACTATGAGACTACCAAGCTAACCACTAGGCTACGCATTACCTTGAATTTTCCTTTATAATTCTATATTTTATTCATATTTCGTATAGAGACATGGGACAAAGGGCATTAGATAGAGTTTTGCCTCTAGGGTCCCAGAAAAATCTGATATTGGAACTTTTTAACCCCGAAATAGCTCTACTTTAAGATTTTCTGAAAAAATTTTTGTATAACAAAAGCACGTTTTTCTTTTATACTTTTTATAATTAGAAACACAAACCAAGAAATAAATGATACGTTTTACGTTATTTTTGTTATTAGAAACACAAACCGAGAAATAAATAATATTTGAAAATATAATGATCTCACATATTTTTGGTTCGGATAAACGAATTAATCTTAACGTAAATAAATGTCAGCTTTTATCAGACATCAGATGTTTTGTGACATCTGAATATTAATTAGTCCCAGAAAAATCTGATATTGGAACTTTTTAGCCCCGAAATAGCTCTACTTTAAGATTTTCTGAAAAAATTTTTGTATAACAAAAGCACGTTTTTCTTTTATACTTTTTATAATTAGAAACACAAACCAAGAAATAAATGATACGTTTTACGTTATTTTTGTTATTACAAACACAAACCGAGAAATAAATAATATTTGAAAATATAATGATCTCACATATTTTTGGTTCGGATAAACGAATTAATCTTAACGTAAATAAATGTCAGCTTTTATCAGACATCAGATGTTTTGTGACATCTGAATATTAACATTTCATTTGTTATTGTTTTGAATATTATGTTTCGTCAGCAAGCTTAAAAAAAAATATACATACACAATTTATGCACTTATGTATCTACCTAAAATTTTATTTTTAGTGTTCGAGCGAAAACCTGTAAAATGCTAAATTCCAATCCATTCATATATACATACATCCGTATATTCATATATACATACATACATATATTTTTACATACATAAATTATTATTTTGTTTTTGACTAAACCTTTTCTTTGTGTTTAAAATTCAATCCTTTATGTTTACCCACAGTTTAAAAAAAACAGGTATCCATTCATAATTATGTATGTTTGCATTTATAATTTTATTTCTAATTTTTCCAACAGCAAAATTTCAAAATTTTCGATTCTAATACATTCATATGTACATACGTTCATATGTTGGAACGAAAAATTTTAAAATCTTCAATTCTAATCCATTCATATATACATACATACATATATTCATACATACATACATACATATATATGAATAAAATTATTATTTTGTTTTTGACTAAACCTTTTCTTTATTAGAAAAATTAATTTTTGTATGTTTACTCCCATGATTTAATAATTATGCCTTTAAAATATATTTCTATATATTCTACAGTTTTGAATATTATTAAATTCATATAGAAAGCTTAAAAAAAATTACTCAGGAAGCTTTAAAAAAATATATATGTACATACATACAAATTTGTGTACTTAAAATTTTTGCGAATTTTTCCAAACTATTATAAGAATATTTTTTTGGGAATTTTCTTTAAACTTTTATAATAACATTTATCTGTTATATATTAAAAAAAATAAAACACAAAATTTAAACAAAATAAAAAAAAATTTTTAAAATAATCCAAAAAAATAAAAACACGACAACATCCAGGCAAGCATTGATCCAATAACCTTCTGACTATGAGACTACCACGCTAACCACTAGGCTACGCAGTACCTTGAATTTTCCTTTATAATTCTATATTTTATTCATATTTCGTATAGAGACATGGGACAAAGGGCATTAGATAGAGTTTTGCCTCTAGGGTCCCAGAAAAATCTGATATTGGAACTTTTTAGCCCCGAAATAGTTCTATTTTAAGATTTTCTGAAATAATTTTTGTATAACAAAAGCACGTTTTTCTTTTATACTTTTTATAATTAGAAACACAAACCAAGAAATAAATGATACGTTTTACGTTATTTTTATTATTAGAAACACAAACCGAGAAATAAATAATATTTGAAAATATAATGATCTCACATATTTTTGGTTCGGATAAACGAATTAATTTTAACGTAAATAAATGTCAGCTTTTATCAGACATCAGATGTTTTGTGACATCTGAATATTAATATTTCATTTGTTATTGTTTTGAATATTATGTTTCGTTAGCAAGCTTAAAAAAAATATACATTCACAATTTATGTACGTATGTATCTACCTAAAATTTTATTTTTATTGTTCGAGCGAAAACCTGTAAAATGCTAAATTCCAATCCATTCATATATACATACATATGTACATATATTCATATACACATACATACATATATTTTTAAAATAAACAAATTATTATTTTGTTTTTCACTAAACCTTTTCTTTATGTTTAAAATTCAATCCTATATGTTTACCCACAGTTTAAAAAAAACAGGTATCCATTCATAATTATGTATGTTTGCATTTATAATTTTATTTCTAATTTTTCCAACAGCAAAATTTCAAAATTTTCGATTCTAATACATTCATATGTACATACGTTCATATGTTGGAACGAAAAATTTTAAAATCTTCACTTCTAATCCATTCATATATACATACATACATATATTCATATATACACACAAACATATATTTTTACATACATAAATTATTATTTTGTTTTTGACTAAACCTTTTCTTTATGTTTAAAATTCAATCCTATATGTTTACCCACAGTTTAAAAAAAACAGGTATCCATTCATAATTATGTATGTTTGTATTTATAATTTTATTTCTAATTAATCCAAAAAAATAAAAACACGACAACATCCAGGCAAGCATTGATCCAATAACCTTCTGACTATGAGACTACCACGCTAACCACTAGGCTACGCAGTACCTTGAATTTTCCTTTATAATTCTATATTTTATTCATATTTCGTATAACTCTTCAAAAACCATCCTATTTTACATTTGTTAATTCTGTAGTTTATTTCCGACTAAGTTTTCTATTTTATTTTATACATAATTGTACATAAAAATAAATGAGAAATATAACTGTATCTAGTTAAACATGAGAGAGAATAAAATTTATATATGTAATATATGTACTCCAAATTTAAAATTGTAAAAATAATACAAAAACAGTAGAGATTATTATTCTTTACAATATTGAAATCTAAGACTCCCCCTATCGATATTGTTTTTGATATTCATTGTATTTTAAAATTCATTAACATTTTTAAGCAATTTTGTTGTTTCTGTTTTTCCAGAGGCTTTGTCAAGAAATCTGCAACCATAATCGACGATTAAACGTAAGAAAACTCAACTGTGCCATCTTCTTGTTTTTCTCTATTATAGTGATATTTGATATCGATATGTTTTGATCTCCCGTGGTTGAAACTATCTTTACTCAGTTTTATAGCACTTTGATTATCGCAGTAAATTACAGTTGGTGTGTTGCAATATTCTTTAAATGACATTTCTTCAAAAAATTTTCTTAAATATACAATTTCTTTGGTTGCTTCGCTCATACCAATATATTCCGCTTCCATTGTTGAAAGAGCTACACACTTCTGTTTCTTTGATTTCCATATAACAGGTGCGCCAGCAATAAAAACTAAGTAACCATAACAAGATCTTCTATTAGATACATCTCCTGCCCAATCAGAATCCACATAGCAAATTAACTTTTCTTTTGATTTTTGGTATGTAATTTTAAAATTTGAAGAGCTTTTGAGATATCTAACTACACGTTTGGCAGCATTCCAATGAGCTTTTCCAGGATTTTCGCAAAAACTAGAAAGAATACTTGCTGCGTACGCTATATCGGGGCGAGTTGTGTTGGCCAAGTATACTAATGCACCCACAAGCTCTCTACATGGTATTTGCTTCATGTATTGAGTTTCCTCTTCTGAAGATGGACATTGGTCACTAGTTAACTTTATACTCTTGTCCATTGGCGTACTCACTGGCTTTGCATCTAACAATCCAAATTTTTCTATTAATTTTTCCACATATTTTTCTTGTGATATTTCTATGCTTCCAGTATGCGATTCACGATGTACTGATATACCTAAAATTTGGTTAATTTTTCCAAGATCTTTCATTTTAAATTTTTGACTCAATAGTGCATTTGTATAGTTTAGTAAATTTAAACAAGTTGAAGCAATAAGGAGGTCGTCAACATATACAACAATAATTACTATATTATTTTTCCTTTTCATAAAATATAAACATGGATCTGCTGAAGATTGATGCATTCCTATATCCTTTAAATAGTGATCTAGCTTAACATGCCATCGATGACTAGCTTGCTTAAGTCCATACAGTGGCTTTAAAAGTTTACATACTTTATTTGAAGATATTCTGTCATTTGGCGTTTTGGGAATTTCCATGTAAATTTCATCGCGTAAGTCACCTTGTACAAAGGCTGTTACTACGTCCATTTGATGAAGATGCTTTTCTCGGTTGGTACAAATTGCGAATAATGTTCGAATTGTTTCATAACGAGCAACTGGGGCATATAATTCATTAAAATCGAAATCATCCTTTTGTTCGCAGCCTCGTACAACCAGTCTGGCCTTACATTTATCAATGGAGCCATTTTCTTTTCGTTTTATACAATATACCCACTTATTGGACAATATGTTTTTATTTGCAGGTCGATCAACTAAAATCCAGGACTTGTTCTCATTTAGTGACGATAACTCAACCCTCATAGCCTCTATCCATTTATCACTTTCTTCACTTTTAATAGCTTCCTCAAAAGAACTAGGATTAGTACAATTTTCTAAAGCAAAATTTACCTCTTCATTTTCAGTTATCTTAAATTTTCGTCGTCTGCCTCTTTTACCAGTTCTTAATAACTTTGGACGACCTCTTCTCTGAAACATTTCAATTTCACAAGCACCTTTTTTATCTTCAGAACTTGTTTCACTTCTTTTTCTTTTGGAAATGTCTTCACTGTTTGTAAAGCGTTCGGGACAAACTTCTTTGACCTCAATTTTTTCCACTTCCTGATCTTTATTAAATATTTTTTTTTCCGGATTTTCAAATTCAGGTTTAATATAATTATTTTTATAACAAGCTTCATCTTGTAAGAAATTGCTATCATTCGTATCGGAATTCTCATATTTTTTAATCTCAATAAAATCATTTCTAGCTTCTGGTATTTTAATAGGTTTTAAATTCTGTAGACAAGTATTCCTTAGCATTATCCGTTCTTAATCGTTTAATTTTTCCACCAATTTCACGTTCTGCGTATTTTTGAAATTGCTTAAACGCGTCAAAAACTTCACTGCGATATTTTAAAAATTTCACTTCAACATTTCTAGATTTTTCATCTACAAACGTAACAAAATATTTGCATCCACCCAATGATTTTTCTGGAAAAGGTCCACATATATCTGAATGGATTGTTCCCAATAATTCATTTTCAGGATTGCTTGCTGGTTTGTATGGTTGTTGAGTGATTTTTCCCCTTTCACAAATTTCACATTTAATTTCGTTATTTGTAAATTTAACATCAAGTCCTTTTACTAGTCCTCCCTTACCCAGTTTTTTTAAATCAGCGAAATTTAAGTGCCCAAATCTTTGGTGCCATTTCTTTATATCGCTTTTATAATCCATTGCATATAACGTAACATCGGTATAGTTTTCCACAACATATAATTTTCCTCTTTTTTCAGCTTTAAATATTACTTTTCCATATTTGTTTTTAATTGACGCGTACAATCTATCAAAAACCACTTTAAATCCATTTTCTACCACTTTTGGTACTGAAATGAGATTATATTTTAGTTCTGGTGCGAAGACCACATTTTTCAACAAAATTTTATTATTATATCCGTATAAATTTTTGATATTTAATTCGACTGTTCCACCTAGATTTGAATTTATTACTTCTCCATTAGCAGTCTCAATAGTGTAATTAATTTCAGAGCTCCAATCTAAAAATATACTTTTATTATTACAAATATGAGTGCTTGCACTACTGTCAATACATCACAATTTATTATTCCATAATTTATTTTCAAAAGTACATACCATAGCAGTTGTAAAATTTTTGCGATTATTGCCATTACCTATCTTATTTCGACATTCATTTGCTTTATGACCTTTCTTTTTGCACATAAAGCATATACCTTCAAACTTGTTACGTTCTTTTTGATGAGGTCTATCTTTTTGAAATTTGCTATAAGTTTTATTTTTAGCTCCAGAAAACAAAACATTTTCAGTGACGTCATTATTATCACTCTCTTCAGTCCTACGGTGATCTTCTTCCATTATTTTTATTTTCAGATATTTAAGTTTTGGCAATTCGTCACGTGTTTCCAATGCAACACGAAAATTTTCATATTTTTCGGGTAAAGTATTTAACAGCATTATAGATATTAGTTCTTCAGGAATTTTAATATTCAAGTCCTCCATTTGATCCACGATTCCTTGAAAATTTCTGATATGTTCTTGCATAGACTCATCACTCCTCTTTTTCATTCCAAACAGTTTCTTATACAACATAATTTTCTTAGCTGGTCCTTTTGACTTGTGGATATTATATAAGATATCCCAAGCTTCTTTAGAAGTGTTCGCTTTCTTAATATGGTGAATTTGGCTGTCTTTAATATGTAAAAATATTAACGCCAACGCTTTTGAATCTTTAGAAGTAAAATCCGCTAGCTTTGCTGGATCATCAGGCTTAACCAACACTCCATTTGTATAATTCCATAAGTCATTACAAATTAAAACACTTTTCGTATGCAACTGCCAAGTTTCATAATTTTCGTCATTTAATTTTTCCATATTCACACCAGTTAATTTTTCCATTTTAAATTCCTACAAATCCACGTGTTACTGTTCTAGAATTTTCCATATATTTTTTTTTTTTTTTCAGCCAGCTATAATCATTCTGGGCCCATAACCTGTTCAATCTGTAGTTTATTTCCGACTAAGTTTTCTATTTTATTTTATACATAATTGTACATAAAAATAAATGCGAAATATAACTTTATCTAGTTAAACATGAGAGAGAATAAAATTTATATATGTAATATATGTACTCCAAATTTAAAATTGTAAAAATAATACAAAAGCAGTAGAGATTATTATTCTTTACAATATTGAAATCTAACAACATTATATATATATAGCTACTTCTCAGGTGGTAAAAAGTACGGGTACTTCTAGAAGGGCTAGAGACATGGGACAAAGGGCATTACATAGAGTTTTGCCTCTAGGGTCCCAGAAAAATCTGATATTGGAACTTTTTAGCCCCGAAATAGCTCTATTTTAAGATTTTCTGAAAAAATTTTTGTATAACAAAAGCACGTTTTTCTTTTATACTTTTTATAATTAGAAACACAAACCAAGAAATAAATGATACGTTTTACGTTATTTTTATTATTAGAAACACAAACCGAGAAATAAATAATATTTGAAAATATAATGATCTCACATATTTTTGGTTCGGATAAACGAATTAATCTTAACGTAAATAAATGTCAGCTTTTATCAGACATCAGTTGTTTTGTGACATCTGAATATTAATATTTCATTTGTTATTGTTTTGAATATTATGTTTCGTCAGCAAGCTTAAAAAAAATATACATACACAATTTATGTACGTATGTATCTACCTAAAATTTTATTTTCATTGTTCGAGCGAAAACCTGTAAAATGCTAAATTCCAATCCAATCATATATACATACATACATATATTCATATATACATACATACATATATTTTTACATACATAAATTATTATTTTGTTTTTGACTAAACCTTTTCTTTATGTTTAAAATTCAATCCTATATGTTTACCCACAGTTTAAAAAAAACAGGTATCCATTCATAATTATGTATGTTTGCATTTATAATTTTATTTCTAATTTTTCCAACAGCAAAATTTCAAAATTTTCGATTCTAATACATTCATACTAGGGGCCCCTGTGGTTTGCTTATAAGCAGCATTATCTGTTGTAAAAACAGGATTGTGGCAATCAATTTTAAAATAAGTTTAGAAAAATTTGTACATATTATGGCATACATATGCAGGTATATACTTGTATATGCATAAATATCATATTGGTTTGAATACTAATGATAAATAAAAGTAATGGAAATATTTTTAATTTAATAAATTTTAAGATGTAATATGTGTCACTGTTAATTACATAGATATGATTAAGATTCAATTTAAAAATTAGTTAACAATTAAGAACGAAAAATTTCCTTATAAACAACGTTATCTGTTAAAATATTTCCATCATCGATTTTCCCCTGACGAACCGTATCTTTGACTTGAATTTTTAAAGAATTGGAGTCTATGGCTCTTGAACATACTGTGTATAATTGCCCATGCGAAAAGCACGGCTGGGGGAAATAGAGGCCAACCTTTTCAAAAGTTTGCCCTTGGGACTTATTTATAGTCATGGCATATGCAAGACGGATGGGGAACTGATGTCGAACAAAATTAAAAGGAAAGGAAATAGTACCTTTCACGCTAAACTTTAAAACCAAAGTGAATGTGAATTAATAAAAAATCAATGCCTCTTTTCTTTATACAGACCTGGCTTGGCTACTTACTCAATTGAAATTTCGCAAGGACACGAAGAATAATTGCCTTAGTTATTCGTGTTTTTATATCTCTCACAATTTTTAGTTTTATTTTTTTTAATTCCATTCCATGTTAAATACAACAACAAAAAATTATTTTACTCTTACTTAACTCATTTAAAATATTTCGCTTCCTTTTGCTTTTATTTTTGTTTATGGTAGTAAAGCAAAAAAACAAAAAAAATATTACTACTCTTTTTTTATTCTCTTTCGCTTTTCGCTTTTCATTTTTTGTTTTTGTTTTACAGTATGTATAATCAATTGAGTAATGTTTCTACCCAGTATTCTCTTTTGCTATTTTCATTTTTTTGTTTTTGTTATTTATTAGATTATATGTATACCTGTTCATGAACTGGAAAAATCTTGTAAAATATAATATAGATGTACATACGTTCATTTGTTGGAACGAAAAATTTTAAAATCTTCAATTCTAATCCATTCATATATACATACATACATATATTCATATATACATACATACCTATATTTTTACATACATAAATTATGATTTTGCTTTTTTCTAAACCTTTTCTTTATGTTTAAAATTCAATCCTATATGTTTACCCACAGTTTAAAAAAAACAGGTATCCATTCATAATTATGTATGTTTGCATTTATAATTTTATTTCTAATTTTTCCAACAGCAAAATTTCAAAATTTTCGATTCTAATACATTCATATGTACATACGTTCATATGTTGGAACGAAAAATTTTAAAATCTTCAATTCTAATCCATTCATATATACATACATACATATATTCATACATACATACATACATATATATGAATAAAATTATTATTTTGTTTTTGACTAAACCTTTTCTTTATTTGAAAAATTAATTTTTGTATGTTTACTCCCATGATTTAATAATTATGCCTTTAAAATATATTTCTATATATTCTACAGTTTTGAATATTATTAAATTCATATAGAAAGCTTAAAAAAAATTACTCAGGAAGCTTTAAAAAAATATATATGTACATACATACAAATTTATGTACTTAAAATTTTTGCGAATTTTTCCAGACTATTATAAGAATATTTTTTTGGGAATTTTCTTTAAACTTTTATAATAACATTTATCTGTTGTATATTAAAAAAAAATAAAACACAAAATTTAAACAAAATAAAAAAAAATTTTTAAAATAATCCAAAAAAATAAAAACACGACAACATCCAGGCAAGCATTGATCCAATAACCTTCTGACTATGAGACTACCACGCTAACCACTAGGCTACGCAGTACCTTGAATTTTCCTTTATAATTCTATATTTTATTCATATTTCGTATAGAGACATGGGACAAAGGGCATTAGATAGAGTTTTGCCTCTAGGGTTCCAGAAAAATCTGATATTGGAACTTTTTAGCCCCGAAATAGTTCTATTTTAAGATTTTCTGAAATAATTTTTGTATAACAAAAGCACGTTTTTCTTTTATACTTTTTATAATTAGAAACACAAACCAAGAAATAAATGATACGTTTTACGTTATTTTTATTATTAGAAACACAAACCGAGAAATAAATAATATTTGAAAATATAATGATCTCACATATTTTTGGTTCGGATAAACGAATTAATTTTAACGTAAATAAATGTCAGCTTTTATCAGACATCAGATGTTTTGTGACATCTGAATATTAATATTTCATTTGTTATTGTTTTGAATATTGTGTTTCGTTAGCAAGCTTAAAAAAAATATACATACACAATTTATGTACGTATGTATCTACCTAAAATTTTATTTTTATTGTTCGAGCGAAAACCTGTAAAATGCTAAATTCCAATCCATTCATATATACATACATATGTACATATATTCATATACACATACATACATATATTTTTACATAAACAAATTATTATTTTGTTTTTCACTAAACCTTTTCTTTATGTTTAAAATTCAATCCTATATGTTTACCCACAGTTTAAAAAAAACAGGTATCCATTCATAATTATGTATGTTTGCATTTATAATTTTATTTCTAATTTTTCCAACAGCAAAATTTAAAAATTTTCGATTCTAATACATTCATATGTACATACGTTCATATGTTGGAACGAAAAATTTTAAAATCTTCACTTCTAATCCATTCATATATACATACATACATATATTCATATATACACACAAACATATATTTTTACATACATAAATTATTATTTTGTTTTTGACTAAACCTTTTCTTTATGTTTAAAATTCAATCCTATATGTTTACCCACAGTTTAAAAAAAACAGGTATCCATTCATAATTATGTATGTTTGTATTTATAATTTTATTTCTAATTAATCCAAAAAATAAAAACACAACAACATCCAGGCAAGCATTGATCCAATAACCTTCTGACTATGAGACTACCACGCTAACCACTAGGCTACGCAGTACCTTGAATTTTCCTTTATAATTCTATATTTTATTCATATTTCGTATAACTCTTCAAAAACCATCCTATTTTACATTTGTTAATTCTGTAGTTTATTTCCGACTAAGTTTTCTATTTTATTTTATACATAATTGTACATAAAAATAAATGAGAAATATAACTGTATCTAGTTAAACATGAGAGAGAATAAAATTTATATATGCAATATATGTACTCCAAATTTAAAATTGTAAAAATAATACAAAAACAGTAGAGATTATTATTCTTTACAATATTGAAATCTAAGACTCCCCCTATCGATATTGTTTTTGATATTCATTGTATTTTAAAATTCATTAACATTTTTAAGCAATTTTGTTGTTTCTGTTTTTCCAGAGGCTTTGTCAAGAAATCTGCAACCATAATCGACGATTAAACGTAAGAAAACTCAACTGTGCCATCTTCTTGTTTTTCTCTATTATAGTGATATTTGATATCGATATGTTTTGATCTCCCGTGGTTGAAACTATCTTTACTCAGTTTTATAGCACTTTGATTATCGCAGTAAATTACAGTTGGTGTGTTACAATATTCTTTAAATGACATTTCTTCAAAAAATTTTCTTAAATATACAATTTCTTTGGTTGCTTCGCTCATACCAATATATTCCGCTTCCATTGTTGAAAGAGCTACACACTTCTGTTTCTTTGATTTCCATATAACAGGTGCGCCAGCAATAAAAACTAAGTAACCATAACAAGATATTCTATTAGATACATCTCCTGCCCAATCAGAATCCACATAGCAAATTAACTTTTCTTTTGATTTTTGGTATGTAATTTTAAAATTTGAAGAGCTTTTGAGATATCTAACTACACGTTTGGCAGCATTCCAATGAGCTTTTCCAGGATTTTCGCAAAAACTAGAAAGAATACTTGCTGCGTACGCTATATCGGGGCGAGTTGTGTTGGCCAAGTATACTAATGCACCCACAAGCTCTCTATATGGTATTTGCTTCATGTATTGAGTTTCCTCTTCTGAAGATGGACATTGGTCACTAGTTAACTTTATACTCTTGTCCATTGGCGTACTCACTGGCTTTGCATCTAACAATCCAAATTTTTCTATTAATTTTTCCACATATTTTTTTTCTGATATTTCTATGCTTCCAGTATGCGATTCACGATGTACTGATATACCTAAAATTTGGTTAATTTTTCCAAGATCTTTCATTTTAAATTTTTGACTCAATAGTGCATTTGTATAGTTTAGTAAATTTAAACAAGTTGAAGCAATAAGGAGGTCGTCAACATATACAACAATAATTACTATATTATTTTTCCTTTTCATAAAATATAAACATGGATCTGCTGAAGATTGATGCATTCCTATATCCTTTAAATAGTGATCTAGCTTAACATGCCATCGATGACTAGCTTGCTTAAGTCCATACAGTGGCTTTAAAAGTTTACATACTTTATTTGAAGATATTTTGTCATTTGGCGTTTTGGGAATTTCCATGTAAATTTCATCATGTAAGTCACCTTGTACAAAGGCTGTTACTACGTCCATTTGATGAAGATGCTTTTCTCGGTTGGCACAAATTGCGAATAATGTTCGAATTGTTTCATAACGAGCAACTGGGGCATATAATTCATTAAAATCGAAATCATCCTTTTGTTCGCAGCCTCGTACAACCAGTCTGGCCTTACATTTATCAATGGAGCCATTTTCTTTTCGTTTTATACAATGTACCCACTTATTGGACAATATGTTTTTATTTTTAGGTCGATCAACTAAAATCCAGGACTTGTTCTCATTTAGTGACGATAACTCAACCCTCATAGTCTCTATCCATTTATCACTTTCTTCACTTTTAATAGCTTCCTCAAAAGAACTAGGATTAGTACAATTTTCTAAAGCAAAATTTACCTCTTCATTTTCAGTTATCTTAAATTTTCGTCGTCTGCCTCTTTTACCAGTTCTTAATAACTTTGGACGACCTCTTCTCTGAAACATTTCAATTTCACAAGCACCTTTTTTATCTTCAGAACTTGTTTCACTTCTTTTTCTTTTGGAAATGTCTTCACTGTTTGTAAAGCGTTCGGAACAAACTTCTTTGACCTCAATTTTTTCCACTTCCTGATCTTTATTAAATATTTTTTTTTCCGGATTTTCAAATTCAGGTTTAATATAATTATTTTTATAACAAGCTTCATCTTGTAAGAAATTGCTATCATTCGTATCGGAATTCTCATATTTTTTAATCTCAATAAAATCATTTGTAGCTTCTGGTATTTTAATAGGTTTTAAATTCTGTAGACAAGTATTCCTTAGCATTATCCGTTCTTAATCGTTTAATTTTTCCACCAATTTCACGTTCTGCGTATTTTTGAAATTGCTTAAACGCGTCAAAAACTTCACTGCGATATTTTAAAAATTTCACTTCAACATTTCTAGATTTTTCATCTACAAACGTAACAAAATATTTGCATCCACCCAATGATTTTTCTGGAAAAGGTCCACATATATCTGAATGGATTGTTCCCAATAATTCATTTTCAGGATTGCTTGCTGGTTTGTATGGTTGTTGAGTGATTTTTCCCCTTTCACAAATTTCACATTTAATTTCGTTATTTGTAAATTTAACATCAAGTCCTTTTACTAGTCCTCCCTTACCCAGTTTTTTTAAATCAGCGAAATTTAAGTGCCCAAATCTTTGGTGCCATTTCTTTATATCGCTTTTATAATCCATTGCATATAACGTAACATCGGTATAGTTTTCCACAACATATAATTTTCCTCTTTTTTCAGCTTTAAATATTACTTTTCCATATTTGTTTTTAATTGACGCGTACAATCTATCAAAAACCACTTTAAATCCATTTTCTACCACTTTTGGTACTGAAATGAGATTATATTTTAGTTCTGGTGCGAAGACCACATTTTTCAACAAAATTTTTTTATTATATCCGTATAAATTTTTGATATTTAATTCGACTGTTCCACCTAGATTTGAATTTATTACTTCTCCATTAGCAGTCTCAATAGTGTAATTAATTTCAGAGCTCCAATCTAAAAACATACTTTTATTATTACAAATATGAGTGCTTGCACTACTGTCAATGCATCACAATTTATTATTCCATAATTTATTTTCAAAAGTACATACCATAGCAGTTGTAAAATTTTTGCGATTATTGCCATTACCTATCTTATTTCGACATTCATTGGCTTTATGACCTTTCTTTTTGCACATAAAGCATATACCTTCAAACTTGTTACGTTCTTTTTGATGAGGTCTATCTTTTTGAAATTTGCTATAAGTTTTATTTTTAGCTCCAGAAAACAAAGCATTTTCAGTGACGTCATTATTATCACTCTCTTCAGTCCTACGGTGATCTTCTTCCATTATTTTTATTTTCAGATATTTAAGTTTTGGCAATTCGTCACGTGTTTCCAATGCAACACGAAAATTTTCATATTTTTCGGGTAAAGTATTTAATAGCATTATAGATATTAGTTCTTCAGGAATTTTAATATTCAAGTCCTCCATTTGATCCACGATTCCTTGAAAATTTCTGATATGTTCTTGCATAGACTCATCACTCCTCTTTTTCATTCCAAACAGTTTCTTATACAACATAATTTTCTTAGCTGGTCCTTTTGACTTGTGGATATTATATAAGATATCCCAAGCTTCTTTAGAAGTGTTCGCTTTCTTAATATGGTGAATTTGGCTGTCTTTAATATGTAAAAATATTAACGCCAACGCTTTTGAATCTTTAGAAGTAAAATCCGCTAGCTTTGCTGGATCATCAGGCTTAACCAAAACTCCATTTGTATAATTCCATAAGTCATTACAAATTAAAACACTTTTCGTATGCAACTGCCAAGTTTCATAATTTTCGTCATTTAATTTTTCCATATTCACACCAGTTAATTTTTCCATTTTAAATTCCTACAAATCCACGTGTTACTGTTCTAGAATTTTCCATATATTTTTTTTTTTTTTTCAGCCAGCTATAATCATTCTGGGCCCATAACCTGTTCAATCTGTAGTTTATTTCCGACTAAGTTTTCTATTTTATTTTATACATAATTGTACATAAAAATAAATGCGAAATATAACTTTATCTAGTTAAACATGAGAGAGAATAAAATTTATATATGTAATATATGTACTCCAAATTTAAAATTGTAAAAATAATACAAAAACAGTAGAGATTATTATTCTTTACAATATTGAAATCTAACAACATTATATATATATAGCTACTTCTCAGGTGGTAAAAAGTACGGGTACTTCTAGAAGGGCTAGAGACATGGGACAAAGGGCATTACATAGAGTTTTGCCTCTAGGGTCCCAGAAAAATCTGATATTGGAACTTTTTAGCCCCGAAATAGCTCTATTTTAAGATTTTCTGAAATAATTTTTGTATAACAAAAGCACGTTTTTCTTTTATACTTTTTATAATTAGAAACACAAACCAAGAAATAAATGATACGTTTTACGTTATTTTTATTATTAGAAACACAAACCGAGAAATAAATAATATTTGAAAATATAATGATCTCACATATTTTTGGTTCGGATAAACGAATTAATCTTAACGTAAATAAATGTCAGCTTTTATCAGACATCAGTTGTTTTGTGACATCTGAATATTAATATTTCATTTGTTATTGTTTTGAATATTATGTTTCGTCAGCAAACTTAAAAAAAATATACATACACTATTTATGTACGTATGTATCTACCTAAAATTTTATTTTTATTGTTCCAGCGAAAACCTGTAAAATGCTAAATTCCAATCCATTCATATATACATACATATGTACATATATTCATATACACATACATACATATATTTTTACATAAACAAATTATTATTTTGTTTTTCACTAAACCTTTTCTTTATGTTTAAAATTCAATCCTATATGTTTACCCACAGTTTAAAAAAAACAGGTATCCATTCATAATTATGTATGTTTGCATTTATAATTTTATTTCTAATTTTTCCAACAGCAAAATTTAAAAATTTTCGATTCTAATACATTCATATGTACATACGTTCATATGTTGGAACGAAAAATTTTAAAATCTTCACTTCTAATCCATTCATATATACATACATACATATATTCATATATACACACAAACATATATTTTTACATACATAAATTATTATTTTGTTTTTGACTAAACCTTTTCTTTATGTTTAAAATTCAATCCTATATGTTTACCCACAGTTTAAAAAAAACAGGTATCCATTCATAATTATGTATGTTTGTATTTATAATTTTATTTCTAATTAATCCAAAAAAATAAAAACACGACAACATCCAGGCAAGCATTGATCCAATAACCTTCTGACTATGAGACTACCACGCTAACCACTTGGCTACGCAGTACCTTGAATTTTCCTTTATAATTCTATATTTTATTCATATTTCGTATAACTCTTCAAAAACCATCCTATTTTACATTTGTTAATTCTGTAGTTTATTTCCGACTAAGTTTTCTATTTTATTTTATACATAATTGTACATAAAAATAAATAAGAAATATAACTGTATCTAGTTAAACATGAGAGAGAATAAAATTTATATATGTAATATATGTATTCCAAATTTAAAATTGTAAAAATAATACAAAAACAGTAGAGATTATTATTCTTTACAATATTGAAATCTAAGACTCCCCCTATCGATATTGTTTTTGATATTCATTGTATTTTAAAATTCATTAACATTTTTAAGCAATTTTGTTGTTTCTGTTTTTCCAGAGGCTTTGTCAAGAAATCTGCAACCATAATCGACGATTAAACGTAAGAAAACTCAACTGTGCCATCTTCTTGTTTTTCTCTATTATAGTGATATTTGATATCGATATGTTTTGATCTCCCGTGGTTGAAACTATCTTTACTCAGTTTTATAGCACTTTGATTATCGCAGTAAATTACAGTTGGTGTGTTACAATATTCTTTAAATGACATTATTTCAAAAAATTTTCTTAAATATACAATTTCTTTGGTTGCTTCGCTCATACCAATATATTCCGCTTCCATTGTTGAAAGAGCTACACACTTCTGTTTCTTTGATTTCCATATAACAGGTGCGCCAGCAATAAAAACTAAGTAACCATAACAAGATCTTCTATTAGATACATCTCCTGCCCAATCAGAATCCACATAGCAAATTAACTTTTCTTTTGATTTTTGGTATGTAATTTTAAAATTTGAAGAGCTTTTGAGATATCTAACTACACGTTTGGCAGCATTCCAATGAGCTTTTCCAGGATTTTCGCAAAAACTAGAAAGAATACTTGCTGCGTACGCTATATCGGGGCGAGTTGTGTTGGCCAAGTATACTAATGCACCCACAAGCTCTCTATATGGTATTTGCTTCATGTATTGAGTTTCCTCTTCTGAAGATGGACATTGGTCACTAGTTAACTTTATACTCTTGTCCATTGGCGTACTCACTGGCTTTGCATCTAACAATCCAAATTTTTCTATTAATTTTTCCACATATTTTTCTTGTGATATTTCTATGCTTCCAGTATGCGATTCACGATGTACTGATATACCTAAAATTTGGTTAATTTTTCCAAGATCTTTCATTTTAAATTTTTGACTCAATAGTGCATTTGTATAGTTTAGTAAATTTAAACAAGTTGAAGCAATAAGGAGGTCGTCAACATATACAACAATAATTACTATATTATTTTTCCTTTTCATAAAATATAAACATGGATCTGCTGAAGATTGATGCATTCCTATATCCTTTAAATAGTGATCTAGCTTAACATGCCATCGATGACTAGCTTGCTTAAGTCCATACAGTGGCTTTAAAAGTTTACATACTTTATTTGAAGATATTCTGTCATTTGGCGTTTTGGGAATTTCCATGTAAATTTCATCGCGTAAGTCACCTTGTACAAAGGCTGTTACTACGTCCATTTGATGAAGATGCTTTTCTCGGTTGGCACAAATTGCGAATAATGTTCGAATTGTTTCATAACGAGCAACTGGGGCATATAATTCATTAAAATCGAAATCATCCTTTTGTTCGCAGCCTCGTACAACCAGTCTGGCCTTACATTTATCAATGGAGCCATTTTCTTTTCGTTTTATACAATATACCCACTTATTGGACAATATGTTTTTATTTGCAGGTCGATCAACTAAAATCCAGGACTTGTTCTCATTTAGTGACGATAACTCAACCCTCATAGCCTCTATCCATTTATCACTTTCTTCACTTTTAATAGCTTCCTCAAAAGAACTAGGATTAGTACAATTTTCTAAAGCAAAATTTACCTCTTCATTTTCAGTTATCTTAAATTTTCGTCGTCTGCCTCTTTTACCAGTTCTTAATAACTTTGGACGACCTCTTCTCTGAAACATTTCAATTTCACAAGCACCTTTTTTATCTTCAGAACTTGTTTCACTTCTTTTTCTTTTGGAAATGTCTTCACTGTTTGTAAAGCGTTCGGAACAAACTTCTTTGACCTCAATTTTTTCCACTTCCTGATCTTTATTAAATATTTTTTTTTCCGGATTTTCAAATTCAGGTTTAATATAATTATTTTTATAACAAGCTTCATCTTGTAAGAAATTGCTATCATTCGTATCGAAATTCTCATATTTTTTAATCTCAATAAAATCATTTCTAGCTTCTGGTATTTTAATAGGTTTTAAATTCTGTAGACAAGTATTCCTTAGCATTATCCGTTCTTAATCGTTTAATTTTTCCACCAATTTCACGTTCTGCGTATTTTTGAAATTGCTTAAACGCGTCAAAAACTTCACTGCGATATTTTAAAAATTTCACTTCAACATTTCTAGATTTTTCATCTACAAACGTAACAAAATATTTGCATCCACCCAATGATTTTTCTGGAAAAGGTCCACATATATCTGAATGGATTGTTCCCAATAATTCATTTTCAGGATTGCTTGCTGGTTTGTATGGTTGTTGAGTGATTTTTCCCCTTTCACAAATTTCACATTTAATTTCGTTATTTGTAAATTTAACATCAAGTCCTTTTACTAGTCCTCCCTTACCCAGTTTTTTTAAATCAGCGAAATTTAAGTGCCCAAATCTTTGGTGCCATTTCTTTATATCGCTTTTATAATCCATTGCATATAACGTAACATCGGTATAGTTTTCCACAACATATAATTTTCCTCTTTTTTCAGCTTTAAATATTACTTTTCCATATTTGTTTTTAATTGACGCGTACAATCTATCAAAAACCACTTTAAATCCATTTTCTACCACTTTTGGTACTGAAATGAGATTATATTTTAGTTCTGGTGCGAAGACCACATTTTTCAACAAAATTTTTTTATTATATCCGTATAAATTTTTGATATTTAATTCGACTGTTCCACCTAGATTTGAATTTATTACTTCTCCATTAGCAGTCTCAATAGTGTAATTAATTTCAGAGCTCCAATCTAAAAACATACTTTTATTATTACAAATATGAGTGCTTGCACTACTGTCAATGCATCACAATTTATTATTCCATAATTTATTTTCAAAAGTACATACCATAGCAGTTGTAAAATTTTTGCGATTATTGCCATTACCTATCTTATTTCGACATTCATTGGCTTTATGACCTTTCTTTTTGCACATAAAGCATATACCTTCAAACTTGTTACGTTCTTTTTGATGAGGTCTATCTTTTTGAAATTTGCTATAAGTTTTATTTTTAGCTCCAGAAAACAAAGCATTTTCAGTGACGTCATTATTATCACTCTCTTCAGTCCTACGGTGATCTTCTTCCATTATTTTTATTTTCAGATATTTAAGTTTTGGCAATTCGTCACGTGTTTCCAATGCAACACGAAAATTTTCATATTTTTCGGGTAAAGTATTTAATAGCATTATAGATATTAGTTCTTCAGGAATTTTAATATTCAAGTCCTCCATTTGATCCACGATTCCTTGAAAATTTCTGATATGTTCTTGCATAGACTCATCACTCCTCTTTTTCATTCCAAACAGTTTCTTATACAACATAATTTTCTTAGCTGGTCCTTTTGACTTGTGGATATTATATAAGATATCCCAAGCTTCTTTAGAAGTGTTCGCTTTCTTAATATGGTGAATTTGGCTGTCTTTAATATGTAAAAATATTAACGCCAACGCTTTTGAATCTTTAGAAGTAAAATCCGCTAGCTTTGCTGGATCATCAGGCTTAACCAAAACTCCATTTGTATAATTCCATAAGTCATTACAAATTAAAACACTTTTCGTATGCAACTGCCAAGTTTCATAATTTTCGTCATTTAATTTTTCCATATTCACACCAGTTAATTTTTCCATTTTAAATTCCTACAAATCCACGTGTTACTGTTCTAGAATTTTCCATATATTTTTTTTTTTTTTTCAACCAGCTATAACCATTCTGGGCCCATAACCTGTTCAATCTGTAGTTTATTTCCGACTAAGTTTTCTATTTTATTTTATACATAATTGTACATAAAAATAAATGCGAAATATAACTTTATCTAGTTAAACATGAGAGAGAATAAAATTTATATATGTAATATATGTACTCCAAATTTAAAATTGTAAAAATAATACAAAAACAGTAGAGATTATTATTCTTTACAATATTGAAATCTAACAACATTATATATATATAGCTACTTCTCAGGTGGTAAAAAGTACAGGTACTTCTAGAAGGGCTAGAGACATGGGACAAAGGGCATTACATAGAGTTTTGCCTCTAGGGTCCCAGAAAAATCTGATATTGGAACTTTTTAGCCCCGAAATAGCTCTATTTTAAGATTTTCTGAAAAAATTTTTGTATAACAAAAGCACGTTTTTCTTTTATACTTTTTATAATTAGAAACACAAACCAAGAAATAAATGATACGTTTTACGTTATTTTTATTATTAGAAACACAAACCGAGAAATAAATAATATTTGAAAATATAATGATCTCACATATTTTAGGTTCGGATAAACGAATTAATCTTAACGTAAATAAATGTCAGCTTTTATCAGACATCAGTTGTTTTGTGACATCTGAATATTAATATTTCATTTGTTATTGTTTTGAATATTATGTTTCGTCAGCAAGCTTAAAAAAAATATACATACACAATTTATGTACGTATGTATCTACCTAAAATTTTATTTTTATTGTTCGAGCGAAAACCTGTAAAATGCTAAATTCCAATCCAATCATATATACGTACATACATATATTCATATATACATACATACATATATTTTTACATACATAAATTATTATTTTGTTTTTGACTAAACCTTTTCTTTATGTTTAAAATTCAATCCTATATGTTTACCCACAGTTTAAAAAAAGCAGGTATCCATTCATAATTATGTATGTTTGCATTTATAATTTTATTTCTAATTTTTCCAACAGCAAAATTTCAAAATTTTCGATTCTAATACATTCATATGTACATACGTTTATATGTTGGAACGAAAAATTTTAAAATCTTCACTTATAATCCTTTCATATATACATACATACATATATTCATACATACATACATACATATATATGAATAAAATTATTATTTTGTTTTTGACTAAACCTTTTCTTTATTTGAAAAATTAATTTTTGTATGTTTACTCCCATGATTTAATAATTATGCCTTTAAAATATATTTCTATATATTCTACAGTTTTGAATATTATTAAATTCATATAGAAAGCTTAAAAAAAATTACTCAGGAAGCTTTAAAAAAATATATATGTACATACATACAAATTTATGTACTTAAAATTTTTGCGAATTTTTCCAAACTATTATAAGAATATTTTTTTGGGAATTTTCTTTAAACTTTTATAATAACATTTATCTGTTATATATTAAAAAAAAATAAAACACAAAATTTAAACAAAATAAAAAAAAAATTTTAAAATAATCCAAAAAAATAAAAACACGACAACATCCAGGCAAGCATTGATCCAATAACCTTCTGACTATGAGACTACCACGCTAACCACTAGGCTACGCAGTACCTTGAATTTTCCCTTATAATTCTATATTTTATTCATATTTCGTATAGAGACATGGGACAAAGGGCATTAGATAGAGTTTTGCCTCTAGGGTCCCAGAAAAATCTGATATTGGAACTTTTTAGCCCCGAAATAGTTCTATTTTAAGATTTTCTGAAATAATTTTTGTATAACAAAAGCACGTTTTTCTTATATACTTTTTATAATTAGAAACACAAACCAAGAAATAAATGATACGTTTTACGTTATTTTTATTATTAGAAACACAAACCGAGAAATAAATAATATTTGAAAATATAATGATCTCACATATTTTTGGTTCGGATAAACGAATTAATTTTAACGTAAATAAATGTCAGGTTTTATCAGACATCAGATGTTTTGTGACATCTGAATATTAATATTTCATTTGTTATTGTTTTGAATATTGTGTTTCGTTAGCAAGCTTAAAAAAAATATACATACACAATTTATGTACGTATGTATCTACCTAAAATTTTATTTTTATTGTTCGAGCGAAAACCTGTAAAATGCTAAATTCCAATCCAATCATATATACATACATACATATATTCATATATACATACATACATATATTTTTACATACATAAATTATTATTTTGTTTTTGACTAAACCTTTTCTTTATGTTTAAAATTCAATCCTATATGTTTACCCACAGTTTAAAAAAAACAGGTATCCATTCATAATTATGTATGTTTGCATTTATAATTTTATTTCTAATTTTTCCAACAGCAAAATTTCAAAATTTTCGATTCTAATACATTCATATGTACATACGTTCATTTGTTGGAACGAAAAATTTTAAAATCTTCAATTCTAATCCATTCATATATACATACATATATTCATATATACATACATACCTATATTTTTACATACATAAATTATTATTTTGTTTTTGACTAAACCTTTTCTTTATGTTTAAAATTCAATCCTATATGTTTACCCACAGTTTAAAAAAAACAGGTATCCATTCATAATTATGTATGTTTGCATTTATAATTTTATTTCTAATTTTTCCAACAGCAAAATTTCAAAATTTTCGATTCTAATACATTCATATGTACATACGTTTATATGTTGGAACGAAAAATTTTAAAATCTTCACTTATAATCCTTTCATATATACATACATACATATATTCATACATACATACATACATATATATGAATAAAATTATTATTTTGTTTTTGACTAAACCTTTTCTTTATTTGAAAAATTAATTTTTGTATGTTTACTCCCATGATTTAATAATTATGCCTTTAAAATATATTTCTATATATTCTACAGTTTTGAATATTATTAAATTCATATAGAAAGCTTAAAAAAAATTACTCAGGAAGCTTTAAAAAAATATATATGTACATACATACAAATTTATGTACTTAAAATTTTTGCGAATTTTTCCAAAATATTATAAGAATATTTTTTTGGGAATTTTCTTTAAACTTTTATAATAACATTTATCTGTTATATATTAAAAAAAAATAAAACACAAAATTTAAACAAAATAAAAAAAAATTTTTAAAATAATCCAAAAAAATAAAAACACGACAACATCCAGGCAAGCATTGATCCAATAACCTTCTGACTATGAGACTACCACGCTAACCACTAGGCTACGCAGTACCTTGAATTTTCCCTTATAATTCTATATTTTATTCATATTTCGTATAGAGACATGGGACAAAGGGCATTAGATATAGTTTTGCCTCTAGGGTCCCAGAAAAATCTGATATTGGAACTTTTTAGCCCCGAAATAGTTCTATTTTAAGATTTTCTGAAATAATTTTTGTATATCAAAAGCACGTTTTTCTTTTATACTTTTTATAATTAGAAACACAAACCAAGAAATAAATGATACGTTTTACGTTATTTTTATTATTAGAAACACAAACCGAGAAATAAATAATATTTGAAAATATAATGATCTCACATATTTTTGGTTCGGATAAACGAATTAATTTTAACGTAAATAAATGTCAGCTTTTATCAGACATCAGATGTTTTGTGACATCTGAATATTAATATTTCATTTGTTATTGTTTTGAATATTATGTTTCGTTAGCAAGCTTAAAAAAAATATACATACACAATTTATGTACGTATGTATCTACCTAAAATTTTATTTTTATTGTTCGAGCGAAAACCTGTAAAATGCTAAATTCCAATCCATTCATATATACATACATATGTACATATATTCATATACACATACATACATATATTTTTACATAAACAAATTATTATTTTGTTTTTCACTAAACCTTTTCTTTATGTTTAAAATTCAATCCTATATGTTTACCCACAGTTTAAAAAAAACAGGTATCCATTCATAATTATGTATGTTTGCATTTATAATTTTATTTCTAATTTTTCCAACAGCAAAATTTCAAAATTTTCGATTCTAATACATTCATATGTACATACGTTCATATGTTGGAACGAAAAATTTTAAAATCTTCACTTCTAATCCATTCATATATACAAACATACATATATTCATATATACACACAAACATATATTTTTACATACATAAATTATTATTTTGTTTTTGACTAAACCTTTTCTTTATGTTTAAAATTCAATCCTATATGTTTACCCACAGTTTAAAAAAAACAGGTATCCATTCATAATTATGTATGTTTGTATTTATAATTTTATTTCTAATTTTTCCAACAGCAAAATTTCAAAATTTTCGATTCTAATACATTCATATGTACATACGTTCATATGTTGGAACGAAAAATTTTAAAATCTTCAATTCTAATCCATTCATATATACATACATACATACATATATATGAATAAAATTATTATTTTGTTTTTGACTAAACCTTTTCTATATTTGAAAAATTAATTTTTGTATGTTTACTCCCATGATTTAATAATTATGCGTTTAAAATTTATTTCTATATATTCTACAGTTTTGAATATTATTAAATTCATATAGAAAGCTTAAAAAAAATTACTCAGGAAGCTTTAAAAAAATATATACATACATACAAATTTATGTACTTAAAATTTTTGCGAATTTTTCCAAACTATTATAAGAATATTTTTTTTGAAATTTTCTTTAAACTTTTATAATAACATTTATCTGTTATATATTTAAAAAAAATAAAACACAAAATTTAAACAAAATAAAAAAAAATTTTTAAAATAATCCAAAAAATAAAAACACGACAACATCCAGGCAAGCATTGATCCAATAACCTTCTGACTATGAGACTACCACGCTAACCACTAGGCTACGCAGTACCTTGAATTTTCCTTTATAATTCTATATTTTATTCATATTTCGTATAGAGACATGGGACAAAAGGCATTAGATAGAGTTTTGCCTCTAGGGTCCCAGAAAAATCTGATATTGGAGCTTTTTAGCCCCGAAATAGCTCTATTTTAAGATTTTCTGAAAAAATTTTTGTATAACAAAAGCACGTTTTTCTTTTATACTTTTTATAATTAGAAACACAAACCAAGAAATAAATGATACGTTTTACGTTATTTTTATTATTAGAAACACAAACCGAGAAATAAATAATATTTGACAATATAATGATCTCACATATTTTTGGTTTGGATAAACGAATTAATTTTAACGTAAATAAATGTCAGCTTTTATCAGACATCAGATGTTTTGTGACATCTGAATATTAATATTTCATTTGTTATTGTTTTGAATATTATGTTTCGTCAGCAAGCTTAAAAAAAATATACATACACAATTTATGTACGTATGTATCTACCAAAAATTTTATTTTTATTGTTCGAGCGAAAACCTGTAAAATGCTAAATTCCAATCCATTCATATATATATACATATGTACACATATTCATATACACATACATACATACATTTTTACATAAATAAATTATTATTTTGTTTTTCACTAAACCTTTTCTTTATGTTTAAAATTCAATCCTATATGTTTACCCACAGTTTAAAAAAAACAGGTATCCATTCATAATTATGTATGTTTGCATTTATAATTTTATTTCTAATTTTTCCAACAGCAAAATTTCAAAATTTTCGATTCTAATACATTCATATGTACATACGTTCATATGTTGGAATGAAAAATTTTAAAATCTTCACTTCTAATCCATTCATATATACATACATACATATATTCATATATACACACATACATATAATTTTACATACATAAATTATTATTTTGTTTTTGACTAAACCTTTTCTTTATGTTTAAAATTCAATCCTATATGTTTAACCACAGTTTAAAAAAAACAGGTATCCATTCATAATTATGTATGTTTGCATTTATAATTTTATTTCTAATTTTTCCAACAGCAAAATTTCAAAATTTTCGATTCTAATACATTCATATGTACATACGTTCATATGTTGGAACGAAAAATTTTAAAATCTTCAATTCTAATCCATTTATATATACATACATACATACATATATATGAATAAAATTATTATTTTGTTTTTGACTAAACCTTTTCTTTATTTGAAAAATTAATTTTTGTATGTTTACTCCCATGATTTAATAATTATGCGTTTAAAGTTTATTTCTATATATTCTACAGTTTTGAATATTATTAAATTCATATAGGAAGCTTAAAAAAAATTACTCAGGAACCTTTAAAAAAATATATACATACATACAAATTTATGTACTTAAAATTTTTGAGAATTTTTCCAAACTATTATAAGAATATTTTTTTGGGAATTTTCTTTAAACTTTTATAATAACATTTATCTGTTATATATTAAAAAAAATAAAACACAAAATTTAAACAAAATAAAAAAAAAATTTTTAAAATAATCCAAAAAAATAAAATCACGACAACATCCAGGCAAGCATTGATCCATTAACCTTCTGACTATGAGACTACCACGCTAACCACTAGGCTACGCAGTACCTTGAATTTTCCTTTATAATTCTATATTTTATACATATTTCGTATATAGACATGGGACAAAGGGCATTAGATAGAGTTTTGCCTCTAGGGTTCCAGAAAAATCTGATATTGGAACTTTTTAGCTCCGAAATAGCTCTATTTTAAGATTTTCTGAAAAAATTTTTGTATAACAAAAGCACGTTTTTCTTTTATACTTTTTATAATTAGAAACACAAACCAAGAAATAAATGATACGTTTTACGTTATTTTTATTATTAGAAACACAAACCGAGAAATAAATAATATTTGAAAATATAATGATATGACATATTTTTGGTTCGGATAAACGAATTAATCTTAACGTAAATAAATGTCAGCTTTTATCAGACATCAGATGTTTTGTGACATCTGAATATTAATATTTCATTTGTTATTGTTTTGAATATTATGTTTCGTCAGCAAGCTTAAAAAAAATATACATACACAATTTATGTACGTATGTATCTACCTAAAATTTTATTTTTATTGTTCGAGCGAAAACCTGTAAAATGCTAAATTCCAATCCATTCATATATACATACATACATATATTCATATATACATACATACATATATTGATATATACATACATACATATATTTTTACATACATAAATTATTATTTTGCTTTTGACTAAACCTTTTCTTTATGTTTAAAATTCAATCCTATATGTTACCCACAGTTTAAAAAAACCAGGTATCCATTCATAATTATGTATATTTGTATTTATAATTTTATTTCTAATTTTTCCAACATCAAAATTTCAAAATTTTCGATTCTAATACATTTATATGTACATACGTTCATATGTTGGAACGAAAAATTTTAAAATCTTCAATTCTAATCCATTCATATATACATATATACATATATTCATATATACATACATACATATATTTTTACATACATAAATTATTATTTTGTTTTTGACTAAACCTTTTCTTTATGTGAAAAATTAATTTTTGTATGTTTACTTCCATGATTTAATAATTATGCGTTTAAAATTTATTTCTATATATTCTACAGTTTTGAATATTATTAAATTCAGATAGAAAGCTTAAAAAAAATTACTCAGGAAGCTTTAAAAACATATATACATACATACAAATTTATATACTTAAAATTTTTGCGAATTTTTCCAAACTATTATAAGAATATTTTTTTTGGAAATTTTCTTTAAACTTTTATAATAACATTTATCTGTTATATATTAAAAAAAAATAAAACACAAAATTTAAACAAAATAAAAAAAAATTTTTAAAATAATCCAAAAAATAAAAACACGACAACATCCAGGAAAGCATTGATCCAATAACCTTCTGACTATGAGACTACCACGCTAACCACTAGGCTATGCAGTACCTTGAATTTTCCTTTATAATTCTATATTTTATTCATATTTCGTATAGAGACATGGGACAAAGGGCATTAGATAGAGTTTTGCCTCTAGGAACCCAGAAAAGTCTGATATTGGAACTTTTTAGCCCCGAAATAGCTCTATTTTAAGATTTTCTGAAAAAATTGTTGTATAACAAAAGCACGTTTTTCTTTTATACTTTTTATAATTAGAAACACAAACCAAGAAATAAATGATACGTTTTACGTTATTTTTATTATTAGAAACACAAACCGGGAAATAAATAATATTTGAAAATATAATAATCTCACATATTTTTGGTTCGGATAAACGAATTAATCTTAACGTAAATAAATGTCAGCTTTTATCAGACATCAGATGTTTTGTGTCATCTGAATATTAATATTTCATTTGTTATTGTTTTGAATATTATGTTTCGTCAGCAAGCTTAAAAAAAATATACATACACAATTTATGTACGTATGTATCTACTTAAAATTTTATTTTTATTGTTCGAGCGAAAACCTGTAAAATGCCAAATTCCAATCCATTCATATATACATACATACATATATTCATATATACATACATACATATATTTTTACATAAATAAATTATTATTTTGTTTTTGACTAAACCTTTTCTTTATGTTTAAAATTCAATCCTATATGTTTACCCACAGTTTAAAAAAAACAGGTATCCATTCATAATTATGTATGTTTGCATTTATAATTTTATTTCTAATTTTTCCAACAGCAAAATTTCAAAACTTTCGATTCTAATACATTCATATGTACATACGTTCATATGTTGGAACGAAAAATTTTAAAATCTTTAATTCTAATCCATTCATATATACATACATACATATATTCATATATACATACATACATATATTTTTACATACATAAATTATTATTTTGTTTTTGACTAAACCTTTTCTTTCTGTTTAAAGTTCAATCCTATATGTTTACCCACAGTTTAAAAAAAACAGGTATCCATTCATAATTATGTATGTTTGCATTTATAATTTTATTTCTAATTTTTCCAACAGCAAAATTTCAAAACTTTCGATTCTAATACATTCATATGTACATACGTTCATATGTTGGAACGAAAAATTTTAAAATCTTTAATTCTAATCCATTCATATATACATACATACATATATTCATATATACATACATACATATATTTTTACATACATAAATTATTATTTTGTTTTTGACTAAACCTTTTCTTTCTGTTTAAAGTTCAATCCTATATGTTTACCCACAGTTTAAAAAAAACAGGTATCCATTCATAATTATGTATGTTTGCATTTATAATTTTATTTCTAATTTTTCCAACAGCAAAATTTCAAAACTTTCGATTCTAATACATTCATATGTACATACGTTCATATGTTGGAACGAAAAATTTTAAAATCTTTAATTTTAATCCATTCATATATACATACACACATATATTGATATATACATACATACATATATTTTTACATACATAAATTATTATTTTGCTTTTGACTAAACCTTTTCTTTATGTTTAAAATTCAATCCTATATGTTTACCCACAGTTTAAAAAAAACAGGTATCCATTCATAATTATGTATGTTTGCATTTATAATTTTATTTCTAATTTTTCCAACAGCAAAATTTCAAAACTTTCGATTCTAATACATTCATATGTACATACGTTCATATGTTGGAACGAAAAATTTTAAAATCTTTAATTCTAATCCATTCATATATACATACATACATATATTCATATATACATACATGCATATATTTTTACATACATAAATTATTATTTTGTTTTTGACTAAACCTTTTCTTTCTGTTTAAAGTTCAATCCTATATGTTTACCCACAGTTTAAAAAAAACAGGTATCCATTCATAATTATGTATGTTTGCATTTATAATTTTATTTCTAATTTTTCCAACAGCAAAATTTCAAAATTTTCGATTCTAATACATTCATATGTACATACGTTCATATGTTGGAACGAAAAATTTTAAAATCTTCAATTCTAATCCATTCATATATACATACATACATATATTCATACATACATACATACATATATATGAATAAAATTATTATTTTGTTTTTGACTAAACCTTTTCTTTATTTGAAAAATTAGATTTTGTATTTTTACTCCCATGATTTAATAATTATGCGTTTAAAATTTATTTCTATATATTCTACAGTTTTGAATATTATTAAATTCATATAGAAAGCCTAAAAAAATTACTCAGGAAGCTTTAAAAAAATATATACATACATACAAATTTATGTACTTAAAATTTTTGCTAATTTTTCCAAACTATTATAAGAATATTTTTTTGGAAATTTTCTTTAAACTTTTATAATAACATTTATCTGTTATATATATTAAAAAAAAATAAAACACAAAATTTAAACAAAATAAAAAAAAAAAATTTAAAATAATCCAAAAAAAGAAAAATACGACAACATCCAGGCAAGCATTTATGCAATAACCTCCTGGCTATGACACTACCACGCTAACCACTAGGCTACGCAGTACCTTGAATTTCCCTTTATAATTCTATATTTTATTCATATTTCGTAAAACACTTCAAAAACCATCCTATTTTACATTATATATAAATAGCTACTTCTCAGGTGGCAAAAAGTACGGGTACTTCTAGAAGGGCTAGAGACATGGGACAAAAGGCATTAGATAGGGTTTTGCCTCTAGGGTCCCAGAAAAATCTGAAATTGGAACTTTTTAGCACCGAAATAGCCCTATTTTAAGATTTTCTGAAAAAATTTTTGTATAACAAAATCACGTTTTTCTTTTATACTTTTCATAATTAGAAACACAATCCAAGAAATAAATGATACGTTTTACGTTTTACGTTATTAACATATTAGAAACAGAAACAGGGAAATAAATAATATTTGAAAATATAATGATCTCACATATTTTTGGTTCGCATAATCGAATTAATCTTAACGTAAATAAATGTCAGCTTTTATCAGACATCAGATGTTTTGTGGCATCTGAATATCAATATTTCATTTGTTGTTGTTTTGAACATTACGTTTCGTCAGCAAGCTTTAAAAAAATATACATACAGAATATATGTTGATTCGCACTTAAATGTATTGGTAGTAAGCAAATCTTGACTATTGAACGTTTTAGTATTCCATCCTTCTTCTTGATTGCAACCAGTCGAACTAGTCCCTCTGGACCGGGATGAGTTTCGATTATGAGACCCATTAGCCATCTGTTTGGTGCTAAATTTTCATCTTTTAGGAGGACTAAATCTCCAAATTGGATGTTATCATGCTGTTTAGTCCATTTTGGGCGTTGTTGCAATCTGCACAAATATTCGCGGCTTCAACGGGTCCAAAAGATTTGATATAGCTTTTGTAGCAGTAGCTATCTGTTCAGTCGATTTTCAGCAAGATCTAAGGTAGGAGGTTAAGGTAACGTAACAATTACGTCGCCAATCAAAAAATGCCCAGATGTTAGAGCCGTATAATCTTCCAGATTTCTGCTGATTTCGCATAAAGGCCTAGAGTTTAGACAGGCTTCAATTTGAGCTAGAACAGTTGTCAATTTTCGTAAGTTAATTTAACATTGCCAAGTACTCTCCTTAAGTGTTGCTTGGTAGATCGTATTCCAACCAATGGTGGTATAAAATGGAATGACACACCTTCATTTTCGTGTGACTGCGCTAACTCTCCTCTTAATTGCTGTAGCATTTGTTTATGTTACTTGACAATTTCCTTATTGGCTCCGACAAAATGCCATTGTCACAGTAGATTGCTTTACATTTGCCACGCCTGCTGCTAAATTCTCTGTAAACCGCGATGAAGCCTTCACTACTAAGATTCGTCACCAGTTCTATATGTATGGCCCGTACTGCGAGGCATATAAAAATTGCAATGTATGCCTTGTACATCTCAAAATTTTTAACTTTGTCGGTTTTGATTTCAAAAGGCCCGCTTTACTCAACTCCAGTATGAGTGAATGGTCGTTCAGCCCTGACTCGAAAAGCTGGCAAATAACCCATTAATTGGGTTTGAACTGCCGCCCGCTGTTTATAGCATGTTATACACTTGTGTATCATTTGTCGAATCTGGCTTCTTGCGCCAATAATCCAATAGTTGTTACATTCAACATAAGTTAGGCGCCACCGTGCAAAGTTTCGCGATTAACTTTTTCCAACAATAGTGCAAAGTGATGCCTTAGAACAATTCGTGTCCAAGTAAATACACTTGCATTGAATTCTGTTGCTGTTATAAAACTGCTACCATGCTCAACTTTCTTAACAACAGTTATACATCTTCTCACATAGCTAGTTACGCGTATTAATTTCGTAAATGTTGACAATAAATTTTGTAACTCTAGAATATTGTTATCGAGATGATCATTAGTGAGTATACTGTAGCAAGTTTCTGATTTACGCACCTCTTCATCGGAGCTCTCGCATGTGGCTCTATGAGTCGAAAATTGCGCCACCATAAGTCTAGATTCTCGGCAAACTATTATTATAATCGGTGTTTTTAGGTGCAAGTTTGATTTGGCTATACATTTTTTCGAGGTCGGCTATAAAGGCAACTTTCTATTTTCAAAATCGGAGCAAAAGATTGGCCAAGTTGTTTTGGTTGACTGGGTCCGTTATCATCTTGTCATTCAAGGACGAGTTAAATTCGTGGTGGAGCTACTCTCCTTGGATAATTTTTAAGCATTATAAAGCATTATTAAGCATCAGATAGTTGAAAAGATAGTTTTTAAGCATTAAGCCCGACACCTGGACTGCTGTATAATCATTTGCACTTTTAATTATTACTTTGACTTTAGCCAATGATTGACCAATATTTGTTTTTGATACACCGTATATGTCCTCTCCTTTTTTAAACATAAGCCTTGTATGATTCTGTAACAAAAGAACCTTTGTGAGCCGTGATCAATTAGTGCTCTATATCCGTAATCAATCTCTGTAATATCGGTCCGCAGTAGGTGATACAACTCTGATATACGCCGTACCTAGCAAGAGCTGTTGTTTGGAATTGACAGCCGTGCCGCAAATGTGGACATTATAGTTGCCGGGTAAAAAGTGGGCAACTCTGGAGTCACCGCTGCTGCTTGCTGTGGAGTATGCGCTGCGTGGTGCGGAGCAGTTGTACTTCACGATGAGGTTTGCTCCCCTTCACCCTCTCGGTGCAGTAACGTATGGTGACGTTGATGACACCTGTAGCATCTCCTGATTCGAGCAAGAGGTTATCATGTGTATGAGGCTATCATCACTCAAACATATTACAATATAATATGCATATCAATTTATATATTTAGACTTACTTTAGATTTACATATTTATATCTTAATAGAAATTAAAGACAATACAAAAGATAACAGATATTCTTTAATTTTTACAAAAGATAACAGATTTAGAAATTACAATACACGTATTATTATTAATTTAGTTAAGAATCTTCTAGAAAAAGGATGAATTATCTATAAGAAAATAAGTGTTATTTTTATAATGTCGTTTGTTAAAGTAAAATCAAGTATGTTCTCGAACTTGTTACACAGGCTCAACATTCTACTGACAGGTTCGTTTATCCCATAATTAGTTCTATGAAACGGAACTATTAAAAAATCAGGAGAACGAAACCTAACATTAGAATTGGTGACGTTCTTATTAAAAATATCGGGAGAGACCAAATCAGATTTAATAAGTTGAAAAATGAATATCACTTCCGCGACATCATGTATTTCGCTTAAAGTGGGTAAGTCAATCAATTTGAGCCTGTCCTCATACGGAGGAAGAAAAATAGGATACTGTCAAAGAAGGTGCCGAAGCGCAAATGGCAGAACAGTTCTTCTGAACCGACTCAATCCTATAATTATGAATATTGTAAAAAGGCGATCAAACTTGTGAAGCTTCAAAATATAGGGGTCATTAAACTCCGTTCACCAGCGTTTAATAAATCCCAACATAGTGCTTGGCTTGCCAACCACATAGTTGTAGTGGTTGGCGAAATATAGGTTATTATAGCAAAGCAAAACCCTAAGTCCATAATTGAATCAACACTTCTAATAACTTGACCATTTAACGTATAATTTGATTTTATTGGGTGTCTCTGCCTGAAAAACACATTAGCGCGCACTTACTAACGTTTATTTTGAAGTTGTTACTAGTCACCCACCTGCAAAAGTTACCCAGATCACTTTGTAGAGAAACTGCATCATTTACAGAACGAATCCTCTTAAAAATCTTCATATCATCAACATAAATTAACACTCTATTGCAATTCAAAGCGGACGCTCCGTCATTAACAGCGATGATAAAGAGCAATGGACCTAGGTGATTGCGCTGGGGAGCTCCAGAACCAACCACAAGGGGGGACAACACCGATAAACGCAAAAGAACCCTGTATTTCCTTCCAGAAAGATAAGATTCAACCCAACTCACAAAATTATTGGGAAAACCATATAACCTCAGTTTTAAAAGAATTACGCCGTCGAGTAAAACATCAAAGGCTTTGCTAAAATCAGTGTAAACGACATCCGTGTGACACCCGTTTTCCATATTATTTAAAAAAAACAACTTCCACCAGGTTATTCGCCGTTGTTTCCGTTCTTCACCGTTCTTCAGAAAAGCGTGCTGGTAAGTACTAATAAATGGAATATATTGTTAGTACGACAACTTTTGGAATGCCTGAAAGTGTAGCAATAGGATGATAGTTTACCACATCACTTTTATTATCTTCTTATGAATCGGTCTAATGAAGGCTTCTTTCCAAATGGAAGGGAAAATTCCTGAGGAGTAAGACTTATTGCAAACAAAAAATAACGGAGCCGCTAAAGAAGAACAGCACTTACTCAAAATTATTTCAGGAATACGATCAGGCCTGGGAAAAGGACTAGAACCTAAGTTGAGTAGGTATTTTTCGACTGTAGTCAAATTTGAGGCAAAATTGGAAAAATGGTTTTTTGAAACTTATATATATGTCGAAAATCATACAAATTCACTGCAAATGGAGTAGGAGAGTACGATTCAGCGAAAAGGCCACGAAAAAGTTCAGAAACCACCTTAGTGGTAATTATTACTTGAAGAACCATTAAACTTCAAAAAAGTTGGATAGCTTTCACATTTCTTCTTATGATTAATAAATCATATATAGTATCGCCAAAATTTGCTTTTGTCTTATTACGCAACTTTCTCAGTTCCTTAGAAAACCATGGAGAAGCAGAGTCGGAATCCCTTTTCTTGTAGTTGTGATAAATAACTCAAATATGATTTCATAAAACTTATTCGTCATCGACTCGATATCATTTAGCATTGTGAAATTAGCCCTTTTAAAATCAAAATGAAAGGAAGAGACCTCGTCTGTACAATTTAAAAAAGAAATTGGAGGATGAAAGGAGTCAACTTTAACCAATGGATTTGACAGAAAGATGGGTACGCAATTATACCAATCAGAAGTGAAAACCAAATCCAATTGCTTCGAATGGTGGTTCAAAACTGATGAAATTTCCTGTAAGTTATTTGAATGAAAGGAACCTACAAAAGATAACTCCAACTTGCCACCAAAATCTATTGGAACCAAAAATGGTTCCTCTTCATTTTGGGAAGATTAAAGTGTCCAAAACAGAAAATCTCCTCGTGTGAACTAATAGAATTATAAATGTTTTCAACCATGGAACAAAATTTAAAATATACGTCAGAACTAGAGTTTGGTGGTATATAACAATTTACCAATACAACTTTCTCAGAAGTTAATTCATTCAACAACACAGCCCAGTTTTGGTTCTAAAGCCTCGAACGTTTTGATAATAAATTGAAATATTATCTAAAGTTATTGGAATGCTACCAAGATTCGATGGGACAAATTAAATCAAAACCGAAATCAAATTATTTCGAAAAGATTTTACATGTTTAAGAACATTTTTAGCAGGATTTTGAGGTAGTTGAGGGACGAAAAACCTGTAGTTGGATTTTTTCATCCGCTATAGGTAGTCAACCCACTTATTCCTATAAATGTTATTAGGCATCAAAAAGTGAGAGGAACCATTCAATGCCAGTGAAGATGTAGGTAGCGCCATGAATTTCAGAAATGAAGTATTGTTTTGATTATGTAAAAAGTTAGTATAACTGTTAAAACCTGGCAGTGTTTTATGAAGTTTGACAGAGTCACTTTTCGAATGCCCAAAATTAAAAGTATCATCAGTAAGAATTTGAATCTGCCGTTTTGAAAAAGAAGATGTAGGTAAATGTGTAATTAGCCATTTCCTAGTCTGCAATTAGCAATTTAATTAGTCTGCAATTAGCCATATCCTTGCATTCAGATTCAATCATATTAATTTTTTCCTGTAGAATCATGAAGTCCCAAGCTATATCCGACTTCAAAGGAATATGTTGATCCACTTCTTTGAGGTGGCTGATTGAGACCAACATCGTATCCATTTTATAAATAGATCATTTTCCCGAAATACGACGATATAGTCCGATTAACTTTGTCCATAAGTAACTTGCACTCACATTTATAAGGCAAATTAGATTTAGGTAGTGCAGAATCAAATTTATCTTACTTTATTAATGCCTTAAAACTTCTACACGATTATCTACCTCATCGCGGTGTAGGGGCCGAGTAGGGTCAAGGAATCTCGGGAAACATCCCCAGATGAGACCTGAAACCAAATGATAACCAACCCTTCTCCTAACATATTCCTCCTATTAATTCCCATCACTCCAAATTTCCCTTGGCCGGATTAAGGTGTTATACGACCCGTGCCGATAATCAGCTTGGCCGAGGGCCCAGACAAATAGCCCAGTCGCGAACGGAGTATCCGGATACCTGGCGCCCTCCGGATTATTTAGCCTTGTCTAGGTACTGCGGATGGACTTCCTTTCTCCACAACTCGTGGAACTAGTATGGAGAAAAATAACGGAAAAACATCGGTGAGTCCGGTACTCATAAAAAGCCGGAAAGGAATTTGGCCAAGCCAATGAGTCGCCAGGTTACGACAACCCGGAGACTACCCGGATCACAAAGAGGGCACCAACATCAACAATCAAGCCCTCACAGAGAGCCTACAGGAAACGGCGATCGCCTTTCAGAAAGAAGGGGAACCACCACGTGAAGCTAAGAGACCGAGGCCACCGTACAAACCTTCCAGCGTCACAAGGCCGTTCAATGAGATCCTGAAGGGCCATCTAATTGTTGCAGTGGTAGACCAACAGGCAAAAGATGATGGCAGGATCTCAGCAGAAAACTGGCGGAAGCTGGAAAGTCAGCTTATGGCAAACTTCCCTCAAATCATGAGCGAAAATCCAGGCCCATATCCCTTGTGTAGAGACCAAGGTTTGCACCAGGGATGTGTGAAACTTGTGACTTGTGCAGATAGTAGGTTCCTGGACCTATACACGAAGGTAATAGTGAGGATTGGAGAAATCTGGCCCGGCGCAAGACTCGCGGTCGTTGCAAAGGAAGATATCCCAAGCAGACCGCAAGCTCGTGCCTGGATTCCAGCTGAGCCGTCAGACATGGATACAATCTTGAAGATGATCTAGCTGGGAAATAAAAACCTGCGTCATGCAGCTCGACCTGGAGGGGGCCATGCAGGACCTGGACCTCGACGACGATGCAGAGAAAACGTTGGTGGGGGTTGAAGAAAGCAGTAATGTTTCGAATAATCCAAATCAACCTCCATCACTCTAAAGCGGCTTCGGCTGCGCTCCTTCTCCGCCTATGAAGGGGCGGAGAAGACATAGTTCTGGTCCAGGAACCCTGGCTGGCAGGTGGAAAGATCTGCGGACTCAGGACGGCGAACTATAACCTGTTTTATGACAACAACGACGGAAAGGTAAGAACATGCATATTAATTAAAAGTAACTTAAATGCTTTTCTGTTGCCTCTTTACAGCAATGAAGATTTGACTGCAGTTAGTCTCGAGGTCGGTGGCAGGATCTCTTGGCGGGCCTCAGTATACCTGCCCTATGGTTCCCAGGGGATGCTTCCACTTAGCAATCTGAGAGACCTGGTGGAGAAGGCGCGGTATCTTGGCACTGGTCTCATAATTGGGAGCAATGCCAACGCACATCACGTGATCTGGGGAAGCTCGGATACCAACACTAGAGGTGAGTCACGTTTTGATTTTATCTTGAGTACTAACCTCACACTATGTAATAGATGCTCAGAGCCCACATTCGTTACTAAAAATAGGCAGGAGGTTATAGACATAACCAGTGCCTCACAAATTATTTTTGGCTCGGTTACGAACTGGAAAGTATCGCAAGAGCATTTATTTTCAGACCATCGCTATATAGAATTTGAATTCGTTGCTAGGCACAATTCTCCTTTAACTTTCAGGAACCGCAGGCCAAGGTTTCGAGACTCGCTGAGCGATCTTCTTGGATCCGGGGTCCCTTCACGTCCTGAGACGCCCGCGGACCTCGACGGTATGGTTTCTATGCTCAATGGAGCCATAAATGGCGCCTCTAGGGAGGCGTGCCCGTTAACTCAGATAAGAGGCAAGAAGAAACCACAATGGAGGTCCAATAGGTTAAACGCCCTTCGTAAAAAATGTAGAACTCAGTTTAACAAGGCGAAGTTCACGGGGCCACCATCTGATTGGTGCGCTTATAGGGATGACCTAAAGAAGTACAAGAATTAGTTAAGGAGAGCTCAGAGGTTGTCTTTGAGGGAGTTTTGCGGCAGAATTGGAGAGACTGCGGAGGTTTCTAGACTTCGTCGGGTCTTGGCAAGTGACCCAGCCGTGCCGAGCTACGTGATGGCTCCTCACGGCTCCTGGACCAATTCCGCTTCGAAGTCTCTGGAGCTGCTCTTGGATGCGCACTTTCCTGAAGATCCCGAAGAGCATATACCCCGAACAGTCATTTTGAAGAGTCCTGCGCGGGAGCAGTGATTACTGAAAGGGAAATGCTGTGGGCCATTTCTGACGACGTAGTGCCAGCAGAACTACAATGCGCTGCAGAGGTCATCCTTCCTTGGCTTATGAGTGTTGTATAGACTTAACCTACATTCCAAAAACGTGGAATGTTGCTAAGGTGGTCTTCATCCCTAAGGCTGGGAGAAGTTCTCACAACTGCCCAAAGGATCTTAGACCTATCAGTTTAACGTCTTTTCTATTAAAGATGTTGGAAAAGTTGATGGACGTATACATAAGGAGTAACTTTAACCCAAGGCTTATATCTCCGGCACAACATGCGTATCGTAAGGGGAGGTCAACGGAAACGGCCCTCCACTCTTTAATACAATACATTGAAAAATCTCTTAACTGCAGAGAGTATATGATGGCTGCGTTCCTGGATATTGGGGGTGCATTTAACAATGTCGAGTCGCGGGCTGTCAATCAGGCGCTGTCGGGACCTCGATTCATGGCTCTCTGATTGTCCTGATAGGCAACATGCTGTCAGGTAGAACTATCAGGGCTAGTTGTGGGGGATCATGCATTGAGCGCTCCGTTGGCAGGGGTAACCCGCAAGGGGGTGTGCTTTCTCCTCTTCTCTGGAACCTCGTAATTAATCAATTACTGGTGTGCCTGGAGGGGGAGGGCTACAAGGTGATAGCTTACGCTGATGACTTGACTGTTGCGATGTCTGGAAAGCACTTTCATGCCCTAAGTGGGCTGATGCAGAGGGCCCTGAGCCTCCTGTCTGGCTGGGCTCTCGGCTGTGGGTTGACTATAACCCACAAAAGACGGAACTGGTTATTTTCAGTAGGAGATATAAGATACCAACAATAACTCCGCCAACACTCAACGGAATCCGCTTATCCTTTAGCAGGGAGGCTAGATTCCTTGGTCTAATTCTTGATTCAAAGTTGAACTGTAGGTCCAACGTTATGGAGAGAGTAAGGAAGGCAAGTATTGCGCTTTACTCATGTAAGAAGGCCATCGGGAAAAGGTGGGACCTGAAACCAAGCATGGTTTATTGGCTATACACCGCAGTGGTGAGGCCGATTCTGATGTATGGCGTTCTGGTGTGGTAACCAGCGCTCAACACAGCGGGGGGCCTCAGACTGACAAGCAAGATTCAAAGAATGGCGATGGTATGTATTGGTGGGGTATTACGCTCCACCCCTATTCAGGCCCTCGAGATTCTCTCCCATCTGCCACCATAAAATGTGCTGGGTTGGCAGATGGCTGCGGGATCTGCGGTGTATTTGCGGGCCGCATCTCAATGGTCTTGTGCCCCCAGGGGGCATGCTTCCGTTCTCGTGGATTGTGGACATGCTGTGGGACCAACTGCCCCCGGTGCTTTTATTCACGAGGAACTTTGGGACCTCGATTCCGCTTAGAAGGGATCCTTCCGGGGGGGAAGGGATCCAGCGGACAACGGGCCTAGTTGGCCTATGTGTACCCTTCGGGGAGCCGCGACAACTTAACCTAACCCAAAGATTTACAAGCATTTATTTCCTCTTGCACAGTTTGAAGGATTTCCATTTTGATGTCCCTCATTGAGGCCATGCACAATTTGGAACTTCCTGGCTCATTGTCATCAAAGCGATTGCACAATTTTTTTTTTTCTACTAGGTGAAAAAATCTCGAAAGACGAAGAAGGACGGCTCTATTTGCCTTTTTCCTCCAACAGTGGGGGAGTGTGACTCCTACCCTTAAAAATCACCTAAACTCTGAACGGATAAAACTGGTCCTACAGACCAACTATTACCTCCGCGCTAACCTGGTTTTTCCGTGCAGCAATTAAATTCCTTCCATAAGGAAATTGGTGTTCCGTGTTAAGTAGAATGGTCTTGTTCGTTTAAGTCTTTCTGTCATAACGCCATTGTCTAGCAGCCGAGCTGCTTCCATACTTACATGCTGTTCTAGATGAGCCCTATGCTTTGTAGCACAACTTCCAATTTCATCCACAATCAAAGGAATTCCTGTGGATATCACTGTTACATACATACCATGGCGCATTTACCATGTCCCGTAGAACTTTATTCTGGAAGGTTGGAATTTTGTTAATGTGAGTCTTCTTGGCATTCCACAGTTGAATGCCATATTGCCATATAGGTTTAATAATTTGGTTATAAATTAATATCTTATGGATTTACGACTTAGAAGCCAATAATTTTCTCTATATTTATTTTCTAATTCTATGTGCTTCTTCTTTATATGCTCTTTTCACCTTAGCTTGATATCTAAAGTCATTCCGAGGTAATTTGCTAAGTTATGGATCGCTACGTTCGTTCCATTTACGTTAATTTGTGGTGGATTCCCAATTTTCCAATTGGTGAAGTTTATGTGAACCGATTTTGCTTCATTCAACTTCACCCCCCAATCTCTAGTCCACTGGCTTATTTTGTTAATTGCCTCCTGTAATTGTTTTGTCGAATCGTCAATGTTCGCTCCTACTACCAATATTGCAGTATCGTCAGCAAAAGTGGCTATGGTAGCATTTTCTATTTGTAACAAATCACTCGTGTAAAGCAAGTACAACGTTGGGCCCAATATACTGCCTTGAGGCACGCTTGTCTTTATTTCTCTTATCGTGAAGTATTCAGCATCTTGTTTAATTCTAAATAATCTATCAGCTAAGTAAGATTTCAAAATTTCTACAAATGACGATGGTAACATTTGCCCTAACTTAAGTATAAGGTCTTTGTGCCATACCTTGTCGAATGCCTGTGCTATGTCTAGAAAGATAGAAGAGCAGATTTCCTTATTTTCCAAGCTTTTTTCTATAATATTAGTTATTCTATGGACCTGGTCTATTGTAGAATGGTTTCTTCTAAAACCAAATTGATAGATTAGTATTAGGCCCCTATTTTTTATTATTGGCTTCAATCTCCTTAATGGCAACTTTTCAAAAAGCTTAGACATCATTGGTAACAGTGAAATAGGCGAGTAAGACTTTTTTCCAGCAAGGATTGCCCGGATTTGGGCACCATAATTACCTCCACGACTTTCCAACAACAAGGAACATACCCAAAATCCATAGCTGCATTCATGATTTTCGTCAGATGTTCCAATGCCTCGTGTGGTAGCTCTCTCAGTACTTCCGCAGTAATAAGATCATAGCCAAGCGATTTTTTCAACTTCAGGGATCTTATCTCTTCCACAATTTCTAATTGAGTAATTTGAGCTATGCTGTCTGCCTCATTTGTGATAGATTCTACCAAACTTACATCTGAAGTTATTCCGTTTGGCGTGAATATGCTTTCCAAGTGATCAGCAAACAATTCGGCCTTCTCTATAGGGTTCCTCGCCCAACTGCCATTTGCTTTTATCAGTGGTGGAGCGTGCTTAATCGATCTCGTTTTGCTCCTTGCCGCCTTCCATAAGGAATAATTCGTTTCCTTCGAGCTGACAAGTTCTTTATATAATTTTCGTATGTTGCCGATTTAAATTCTTGGATTTTTCTTTTAAGCACCTGGGAAAGCCTCGTTAAAACAGTTTTATCATCAGGGTGACGCGAATGATGCCATCTACGTCTGGCCCTTCTCTATTCACCTACTAAATCAGTTGTTTCTCCAGGATAGCTATTTGCTGTCGGTTTGTACTTTGACATTTTTGTATAGTTCCATGCAGCTTTTTGTATGATTTTAATAAATCATTCGAACTCCACATCTAATTGTTCTCTTGATTGTATATTAATAATTACATCGATATTGTTTATTATTTCGTATTTAAAGCCCGTCCAATCTGTTGTGCTATTTGTCAAACTGGGCCTAAATAATGTTTTACATACTTTTACACCCGTACGAACGTATGTTCGAAGGGTATACTAAGTTTGCCTTACCGTTTTTAACGCTAAGAAATAACGGTGTTAGATATAGACTCAAGTGAATGTTTTTGATCAGCGTCAAATTCTGAGTTGATTTAGCTTTGTCTGTTCGTCCGTCCGTCCGTCCGTCCGAACAATAACTCAAAAACTAATTAAGCTAAGTTCACCAAATTTTCACAAATGATTAATTGTAGTAAGTGCCAGAACCCTATTTAAATTGGACGTGATCGGGGTACCGGTTCGGGTAGCTGCCATACAACTTCAAAATTTATTTGGCTATATCTCAGAAACTATAAAAGTTGTGGTATTGAAATTTCACACAAACGAATATATCAGTAGGGCCAATGTGTCTCTTAAAAGTCGTTGAAATTACTTGGCTCCTTCTGGTACCTGCCATACAACTTCAAAAGTTATTTGACTATATTTCAGAAACTATTAAAGCTATGGTATTGAAATTTCACACAAACGAATATATTAGTAGGGCCTATGTGTCTCATAAAAATCGTTGAAATTACTTGGCTCCTTCTGGTACCTGCCATACAACTTCAAAAGTTATTTGGTTATATCTCAGAAACTATAAAAGCTGTGATACTGAGATTTCACACAAGTGAATATATTAGTAGGGCCGATGTGCTTGATAAAATTCGTTAAAATTTCTTGGCTCTTTCTGGTAGCTGCCATACAACTTCAATAATAGTTCGGCACAACCAGTATTTTGAAAAACACATAGTACTGAAATTTTCCATAAATTAATATAGTAATACGGCAACTTAAAGTCATAGTCTGCCCCATAGTTAGTTATGGCACATTAGTCATTCGCACATAGGACAACGAATTCGTACGGGTATCACAGAGTTGACAAGGTCAACTCTATTTTTTTTCTCGTTTCACTTAGTTTTAATATGACAGCAGAGTGATCCGAATTAAAATCATAGTTGTCTTCAAGGCTTAGAAAGTTTTCTGATATTTTTTTGGTTATAAAAAGTGAATAACATCAGGAATTTTGTTAGTGTCAGCAAGCCAATAAGTAGGAGTGCCAGTGGACGTGATTCTACATCCCCAATCTATATGTTTGGCATTATAGTCAACTCCTATTAGATATCTGTGTCCATGCTTGTACAGGAGATCTTTAAAAGTACTTTTCTTAATGCTCCAATTTGGTGGACAGTATACAGCACCAACACTAAAGTCCTGTTTAGTCGAATTAATTTTTAACGAAATAAGCTGTATTTCAGCCGTTTCTATCTTGAATTCTTCATTATGTTCTATACTTTCTTTTATTAGTATTGCATTACCCCCTCTTGGCTGATTGCTGGGATGTACCGCTTTATAGCAATCATAGCCTTTTATTTTAAGGCTCGTATAATATGTCAAATGAGCCTCCGACAGCAAACAAATATCTATATTTCTCGTTTCGAGAAAGACCTCGAATTCTTGTTTCTTAATAAAAACACCATCAGCATTCCAAGTAACTATACGTACTTACTTTCTTTGGTGTCCCCGTATACACTTCAGTGTATGCATTTTCTATTTTTAATAATCTTTTAGAGATGTCGTCAATTCTAATCAACATACTATGCATCATTTGCATAATGTGTGCGTCAGTTCTTTTTATTTGTGGGGTTTTGTTCTCAGGTCTCTTCATTTTCCTGTTTTGCGAGGGTTTGCTTTGAAGCGCTTGTGAATACGATACTCCCTTTAACACCTTGCTCGGTGTCGTTCTGTCTATTTTTGGAGTTCTTTGTTCATTAAATTTAACTTGGTTTTGTTTGGTTTTATTCTTTTTCAATATTCTTTTTTGCAATTCTTTTGCAACCAAACAACTTCGATAGGTAGCAGGGTGTGCCTCATTGCAGTTCGTATATTTGGGCTGAAAATTATCCTTCTTGCTCCACTCTGCTGTCATATGACCATTTTATACATCTAGCCTCTCTTTGACAAAACTCTTGTGTGTGTCCAAATCTCTGGCATCTCTTGCATTGAGGAATGGATTTGCTGCTTCTAAGAGCTTCAATTTTTACTCTCATGTGCTGTAAGTATTCTATTTTATAGATTTTGGTTATTCTCTTCAGAATGGTCAAGAGACAACATAAAGAGCGGAGGTTTTACTGAAATATATTTTTCATTTTCTTTCTTCCTCTTAATTTGATTTACAACATCTAGACATTTAAAGCCTTTGCTAATAAGCACTTTTTTATACAAACTTGCTCAGACATAACTTTAACTGACCTCGTCAGTTTATTCTCATACGTGTGCCACTCTAGTCTAACCTTATTTATAGCTTTTGTTAGTAATCTGTATTCGTTTTTATTCTCCACATTTATTTTTAATTGGTCATTATTCATCATATTGACCTTAACGTTTATTCTTTCTTCTTTTAATATCTTAACTATGTGGGAGTAGTTCTTAATGTTGCTCAATATAACCGGAGGAGGCTTGTGCTTTTATGGATTTTCAGCCTTCATTTTAGGGCTGGTTTCATTATTCTTTTTAACTGTCCTCTTTGAGTTTATTTCAGGAGACCTTCCCATTTTTCGCTTCTTTGCATTATTCTGTTTTATTCATCTTTGTTTTTCTTTTCTGTTAATGCAGATTTTATTTGATTTTTTAAATCTACATTCTCTGCCTGTAATTTGCAGATCTCGTTTTGTGGCACCTTATGTTACAAAGACTCGCTATCTCGGTTATTCTCGAGTCGTGAGTATCCAATTTACTCTCCTGTATAAGGTGTCTTTTTATATTACCCTTTTGGATTTTCATTTTTTTGTCCTCCGCAAACTTATTAGACTTTTTCTCAGAGTTATCATCCTTAATTCTGTCCTTTTTCCCTGCAATAACCAAGGGGGGTGATCGCATGACCCCCGATTTCGTTCTAAATGAGTCCATCAACGCCGATCTTCTATGCAATAAGTGGTCTCCCCCAGAATCCATGAAACCAGCCTCCGAAGAGTGTGGATTATCCAGAAATACTGGATTACCACCTGAGGTATTCAATCCTTGTGTTTTGTTCATTGCCGCTCATTGTGAGTCCGTCGCGTCTGGATTTCCATTTGGATTTTAGTGGACTCTTACCACAAGCATACCTTACTGCGGATATTTCGTGGCCCAATCCGCCGGGCTGATTGCGCAAAAGAAAGAAAATGTCACAATTGTCATTGATGGATTTACTTGCCTTGATAATAACCTGCCGCTGTTCTTCAAGCATTTTTACCATCTTGCGAATAAATAGTGGGGGATGTTATGTGACTATAAAAATTTAAACAGTGGTCACAAACGAAGTTTTCTCAGAGTCAAGACGAATTCCAATATCTCTCTAGACCCAAACAGATTCCATGAAATGAGAATTTACAGAATCCATTGCATTTTACCACTTCGCTTTTTTTAGCAAAGATGGTGCAAGAATGACAGTCGCATTTGAAAGACTTATTTGAAGTAAAGGAATTATTAAAACCAAACTTAACACAAAAAAGTCAATATGATATTAAAACTTTTAATTAGTTTATGAAAGGTCGGTTACTCTAACTGCAAGAATATAATATGTATATCTAATTTCTTGATTAAGGTCTATGACCTATAACAAAAATAAAAGTTAATGTACTTAAATCAAAAAATTCAAATAACGAAAAATAAGCACTTTAAGTCGGTCATACTGTCACCAAATGATATAGTTTTATGTGTTTTAGTTTATTATTTTTTGTTGATTATTACTTGACCTGAAATTATTTTTATTCAAATATTAATAAGTATGTTAAAATTGTTCACTATATGTAAATCGAAATGTAGAGTTTACAAGTGGCGTTATAATACGACATATAGTAAAAAAGAGGTAAAAAAAATAAAAATTATGAAAATAAAAAAAAAGTGAAGAAACAAATAAAAACATTACCGTTCTTACTGAAGAGTGAATTAGTATAGTTTGAATGCTTCAAGAACACATGGTTTTTGTTTTTTAAAGTCGCTTACTTTCAATAAGTCCTTCTCGTCTTTCGAGAAGGACTTATTATTTTCTTTCACCTAGTAGAACAAAAAAAAAAGTTTATGAAATTAAAAGTTCCCTTTAATAAATATTTGTGTACTTTTTGCTCATTCTTCACTATAAATATTGGGAATAAAATTGCTAATATAAATTTCAGCAACACTAACTGTCCAATTTGAATCAATCATTTATTTATACATTTTATTTGTAAAAGTAGATAACGTATTATCAGGATAGCAATTCATGGATGCGTCACTGAGTAGAGTAATATAAAACTCATCATTTACTTGTATGTTTGCAAAGAACTGGTTTATTTAAGTTTACGAATTGGAAAATTAAGCTGTTTGTGTATCATCTGCTTTCGCAGATCGTAAAGCATGTCTTGTTGGACTTTTTAATAATGCTCCATTTATATAACCGTTATAATATTACCAGTGTCAGTTTCAAATAATTGAACATTTTGATTTCTGATAGATTTTCGTTTTCTTAATCGCTCCCCAGCTGATGTTGCGGACAATGCTGTTGTTATTGCATTGTCTTTTGATTCATCATCAAAGACGTCGTCGGTTTCTTTTTCCTATACTTCTTTTTCAGGAATTTGTAATCCAACGTTTTTTTAATTTGTTTTTTCAGTTTCAGTTTCAACATTTTTGTAAAATGGCTTCACGCGTGTTTCGGTACTTTTTGATTCAATAACTTTATATTTTGCTTCCTTATTTTGAGGATTCTACCTATTTTTATTTCTCATCTTAATTAGGTTTTGCCCATATAAATACCATTTTTGAATATCAGATAATTTCTTGTCCAGTATAAATTTTCATATTGTTGTTCAATTGGTTTAAAATCAATGTCAGAATTTTGCTTAAGTTTTTCGTATACTTCAGATTTTAATATTTTTTTTTAATATATTCTCCACTAATAGTTTCGTTTATAATATTATGGTTAATACTAACTAATACAGAGTTCAGATTCAAATTTTAATCTTTTCAACTGTAAAATAAAGTTTTTGTACTATTTTTTTTATATTTACTTATATTATTTTGAGAAAAACGAAGAGCAAAAACCTCTTTTGAAAAATTTTTTAGGAATTTTTATAAAACTTAATTAAATTAGTAAAAACAAATTAACTAAACAATTGTGCTAAAAATTAAAACTAAACATAAATGAAAATTACTAATGAAGAGAGTAAGTTTTAATTATATTAAATTATAATTGCTTTATGTTATAGCTATGAGATTTCTAATCAATTCATTTTCTGAATACTAGCAATTATCATGAAAATATGAAGATAATCTCGTTATTTGGCTAACGATCAATTCGACGTTGCATTTCTCGTGTAGTTTGGATGTAGAATAATAAAATGGAAAGTTACAAATCGTTTTTAATATTTTGTTTTGAGAAACTTGTAGCTTATTTATTAAATATTTGGCGTAATCATTTAATATTATGCAGCGTATAGAAGTATTGGCGCAAATACCTCGTTGTAAATAATTTTTTTTTTTCTAAAGACAAAGCAGATTTTCGATTTATAAAAGGATAAAGTAAAGCTATTACTTTTTTTATTTTATCTATGATGTTCAAAACGTGCATCTTGAAGGTTAACTTATTGTCGAATACAACGCCTAAGTATTTGACTTCATTGTGCCAGACCACCTGGTTCGATTCGATGATTAAAAAGCTTGTTGGTAAATATATGCTTTTTCTCTTTTCTGTGAAAAAAATAGATTTTGATTTGTTACCATTAATGGATGTTCCCCATGTTTCGTAGTTCTGATTCAAAGCATTAGTGCCTTTTGCAAATTTTTAACAATAATATCACCATATTTGCCACCGTAAAATATACTTGTATCGTCAGCAAATATCGACAGGTAAACAGAATCAAATTTTTGAATGTCAGATGTAAAGATGCTGTACAAGATGGGGCCGAGCACCGAGGGATGCCAGAAATAGTTTCAAAATTTTGCGATTTATGATTACGGATTACAACATGAAACTGTCTGCTTGATAGGAAGCTGTGTATTATTTTAACTAAGTAAAGATCAAGACCATAGTTAACTAATTTGTGTACCAGACCGTCATGCCACACCCTGTCAAAAGCGGAATTTGTATCCAAAATCACCATACCAGTGGATTTGTTACTTTTTAGAGTATCTTTAATAAAATTTCTGATTGCATGACTTGTACTGTGGCGTTGACGAAATCCAAATTGCTCCCCAGGCAGGATGTTATTATTATTCAGGAACGTCATTAATCTGTTTTGCACTATCGTCTCAAAAACTTGCGATAAGGTGCAGAGTAGACTAATAGAGCGATAACTCTTGCAAGTATCCGGAGCTCTACCTGGTTTAGGTATAGCGATGACTTTGGCTTGCTTCCATGTGTTTGGAAAATAACTCAAACTGAGACAACAATTGAATATATAACAAAGGTATATGATGACATTTTTGGGCAAATTTTTGATACAAATGTTAGGAATTTGGTCACATCCAGGAGCTTTGTTAGTTTTTAGCCTATTTATTGCATTTAATACCCCATCATATTTAATTTTTATACTGTTGCTTATAACTACATTCGAGTTTTCAACATTGTTAATGGTGTTTTGTACCAAAGTTTTAACATTATCTTCGACACTATTTGATTGAAGTTGATTTCTCGAAAATGTTGAGCTAAAAGGTTAGACTTTTCATCATCAGTTAGGTATTTTTTAACACTTTCCTTTAAAGCTGGCAAGCCTCTATTTTTACTTTTTATAATTTTAGCAGTTTTAAAAAATGTTTTTGAACTTTTTTTTAGTTGTGAGAGCGAATCATTCCATTTATGATTACGTAAATATTCTAAGTTATTTTGTATGAGATATGAAAAATGTTTAATTTGAGCTTTATAAATAATTTGACGTGTCCTCATCCACTTACGCCTAGCACAATTTCTCAAACTTATTAAATGAAGTATGTTTTTTGGTAGTTTACTTACAAATAGTTTTAATGGTTTTCTTGGAGCGCTATGTTCAATAGCTTCATGGATATCGGCGTTTAAATCGCAGATCAAATTGTCTATTTCGTTAAAATTGTTATCAAAGTCGCAATTTAATTTATTTTTGAAATTTCGAAATCCAGAAAAGTGGGTGCAACTAATGATATATTTCTTTGTAACTTAATTAATACAGGTAAGTGATCTGATGGTAAATCGTTTACGACAATTGGTTGAGTAAATATTTGGCACGCGTTAGTTAAAAATAAGTCAAGAACAGAAGGGTTTGAATTATCAATAAATGGTATGTAAGTTGAGTCTGGGGGGTACAGAATTGCAAATTTGTTGATTGTGACCAGCTCGTTCAAAATGTTGCCCCAGGTATTTGCCCGTAAGCAGCCCCAATTTCTATTTCTTGCATTTAAGTCGCCTCCAATAATATATTGTTTAGACATGTTAGCAAATTTCAAAATATCGGATTTAAAAACAGATTTTAGTTCTGTTTTCGTGAAGTGTATGGAGCTACCAAAATGGTTGGTTACTTGTTTCCCAGGAAAGTAGACCGAAAATATGTATACACTAGACTGTTTATTCAAAATGAGTTCGATTCCAAAGTTTTCAATTAGTTTAGTTTTAATACTATTAACGAATTTATGTTTTAAATTTTTTTTTATAACAATAGCCACTCCGCCACTTCTTGCTAATTCTCTATCATTTCTATATATGCAGTAATTTGAATGAGATAATGTAACATCTGGCTTAAGCCAAGTTTCACTAAGGAGAGGAACGTTATTATTTAATAAGAAATCAAAAAATTCTGTCTTTTTTTTATAATAGAACGTGCGTTCCATGATATTAATAACATCAGTATTACACATTGTTATACATATATTTAAAATTAAGCTCAGTTATGACCTGAAATTGTTCCATTCTGCAGTGACAATTTGATAGTTTCGTGAGATTGTCAAATGTGAAGCCGTTGATTTCATAAAATGAAAATAATTTATTTGTCATAGTCAAATTTCTTACGTGACCTTTGTTCAAAGTATCGCAATTGTTGTCACTGGTAGTATTATTATTATTAATACTACCATTATTACTCACAATATTGTTTTTGTTGTTGCTGCTGTTATTTATGATATTACTTGGGTTTAAAACAGCACCACCGACTCTGAAATTGTTCCAGGCTGAGTTTTGAACATTAGTATTGTTAGTTATATTGTCGTTAATCAATTGCGGAAAATTATGATGATAATCTTTCGTAAATTGATTTGTTTTTTGGGAAACTATTTTAGGGCTTGTTCGATTTTTATTTTCATTAATTAAACGAATATGAGCAGCTTTGTGAGGGCAAGATGGATCTGAAGAACGATGACTATCTTTGCAATTAGCACATTTTAGATTTTCTTTGTTTTTGCATTCGGATGTGTCGTGATTTTCAGCACCGTAGGAGCATCGAATTTACCTTGCAGTGGCTAGAACCATGCCCAAACATTTGGCACTTATAACATTGCGTGGGTTTTTTGTTTTCATAATTTTATGTTTCCAACGAACTTTAGTATTGTTTGTAAAACAATATTTATTTTTCAAATCACTAATTTTGATTGAGTTTTTTTCAAAATATACAATATATAATAATAAATTAGAGTTAATAGAGTCAATGTCATAAATACCAGAAAGTATGGCTTTAAAAGACTTTTCATATTTAAAATTAAAAGAAAAAAATTCACATTTTAATTCATCTAAGACAACAGAAATATTTTGATATGTAACCCCAGATTTACAATATAATTTTGTTCCAATAGAAATTGATTAATCAGTTAACATAATAATCTTCAAACTTATTTTCTTTCATTAATTTGTGCACAAAATTTAATTTCTTATTTATTATTGTAATATTTTCTTAATTATTATTGTATTTTGTTCATCAAATTGTTGCTAAGCTGTGCTGATGCGTTTACAGTTTCACCACTTTGCATATCATCATTATCTTGATTATCAGAAAATCTGGATGGTAGAATTGAATAATAATTATTATCAACATCATTCGGCTTTCGTTTTTTGTTATTGTCATTTTTGCTTTTAGACATCATTGAACTACCTGATGCATTAGCATCAGTAGTATTATTTACTATTAGAGTAAATACTATTAGAGTAAGTACTATTAGAGTACAGTAGTATTAGAGTTCTTTTTCGAGTTATTTTACCAGTTATTTACAAAATATAATATGAAACAAAAGAAAGCAAAAGTAAAAAAAAAAATAATAGTAATAAAACAAATCAAAACGACAAAGAATGACTTGTCGTAAGAAATACAAATTCAAATTTCAATTTTCTAGTATGACCAATACAGTGCACGATTGGAAAAAAACTGAGGTTTTAATATTATCATTTTATTAAATGCTGAATTATTAATTTTATAAAGCTTCCTATTATTCCAGATAATATGGCGCCAAGAATACTCGGTAAAAATCCGCCTTTTTGAATTATGATTTTAGGTTTGCCATTTATAGACTTTTCCGGTTAGTTAAAGCTCTTAACTCATTTTTATATTTTTTCAATTGATTTGTTGTTTTTTTATTTGATTTACAATTTCCTTTTAAAATGTTAAGCGCAATTTCACTAATAGTTTGTATAACTTCAAAATCACAATATTTGATTATTATTTTTTGAAGTTTTAGTTTAAAATCTCTTAAGAGGTGCAATGTATTATGTCGGTTGGTTTTCAAACTTTTCATATTTTTCACCTAGTTTTTCCAACTCTTTTTTCGTGCAAAAGCAGTAAATTATTTCTTTGAGCATGTTGCTTCTTAATCTAAATAAATCATTAACTTCTTGCGTCAGATCTATTGTATCTAATGTATATAACATCATATTTTAGATGTTACCTCACTATACAAGGTGTGAATACTCAAAAACCAGGGTGATAGAATAAATGTAGACGAACAAGAATCACCTAGTAACATTTTTCTTTCTGCGCCCTTGTTCTCGAGTTATAGGGCAAAGTTAAAACATGCAAATACCGTCTTATTTTCACATTTTCATTTATAGCTCAGGAAATGTGACAGGTAAATCCAATCTTGTATACTTATTTTAAAGCTAGTGAAATTTTCCTTCTAACGGTATACCAGTGCTTGAAAAGATTTTTTTAGTTTCCAAGATATTTAAGTGCAAAATCATTTTTTTTCTAAATTTTCGCTTAACCATCATTTACCCATAATTCCACGTTATCAACCTATCATTTTTTTTACAGGAAGAAGAGGCCTATATTCTGACCTTCATTTTGATATAACATAATATGGGAAAAATTTTAGAAATAATATATCTATCAGGCGAAAACTGAGGTCAAAACCTTAGAAAATTAACTAAAGCAAAGTACTTTTCAAACAAAAACAAACTTTTTTAATGTTTATTACACAGTATTGTGCTCTATTAAGATTTACTTTTTTTTTCCAAAATGAAAGATATTTGCATTACCTTTATTTCTCCATAAAATATTTCCAAAAGTTTCAGGAATATCGTGTCTACGAGGATCAAATTTATAAAAAATAACAAAAACACGAGATTTTTCGCGTTATATTAGTTATAGGTCACGGGGTTTCTTAAAAAGTATTAAATATTTTTACAATTTAGTGAAATATCTCTAGAAAATTTTCCTTGATGAAATTAACTTTGGGTTACAAATATTACCGATAAATTTTTATAGTGTGAATCTCTAGTTAATATTTCCATAACATATAGATCAATCATGGAAATCGAACATCATATCATCTAATTTTACTAATAATGGTTGTCTATTATCACTGAAATCTGGAATAGCTTTAAAATACTCAAGCCCAACAATATTTTGTGGGACCGTATTTTTATCAGGTGTGCACCAAATAATTTTATTTACTTCCGATAAAATATGGTTCTTTTTATTTTTTAATAAATTGTGTATAAAAGTAGCTTTTGCACAACAGGACGGACCTGCTACTCTTATAGGAAACGGATGGTAAAACATGGTAATGTTGTTAAAAAAACCCGCATAATAATCTTCTATTTATATAAAGAGTAAGACAGATTAATCTAGGTCATTAAATCTTTTTTTTTCATTTGAAAAACAGCTCGTAAAAATATTTCAATATTGAATGAATATTAAATATGAATATGGGGGAATGAATATTAATTTTTAATATACAATTTGTACGACGAAACGAAAATCAAAATTTCATAAACGAATTACCCATGCTTGAAAAGGACAGGCTGATTTCTATTATATATTATTTTAAGGCTCCGTAACCTGAAGAAGAACTAAGTCAAGAAACAAGCCAAAGAAATAAGTTTTGTGAAAATAAAATAAATGGATTAAACTGGAATAGTGGTTCAGTAGAATACTTAGGTTTGGCAGCATACTTAAATTTCACTGAAAACGGGCTGATAAAATTTATGTCAAAGAAGTACTACTTGAAAAATATATTGATGCTGGCAAGATAATTGATTTAACTGATACAATACCTTTGTTATTAAAAATTAAACACTATAAATCTATGTGCCCTTTTCCTACACATAATAAAAAGCAAGCTTTCGGTGAGCTATAAACTGTTTTAATATCCGAATGCACCTTATACAAACAAACATTTTGAATTGAAGTAAAAAGTATATACACAACACTATTATTGCTTCAAACAATACATGCAACAAAGTAAGATTTAGTTTAAAATTGTAAATCAAAATTATGTGTACTTGGAGTTTTGCTTATAGATCTGCAAAGAAAGGTCAATGGCAACAATATACAGCTGATAAAGTAACATTTCAAAGACGTCTACAGGTTGTTGAACCTTTTATTTCAGCAATATTAACTAATAACTAATACCGTGAAACTGTATTTGAGGAAAGATTTGTAAGAATTCTAAAAATCATGTTCATTTATAAATATGAATTTAACGGATAATAAAATTTTACATTACACAATAAAAATTTTTGTTTTCATTCTTTAGAGAATTATTTTCTTATTTTTAACTGGATCATGCATATTATAAACAAACTAGTTTTATGCTTTACCTGGTACTCAGACAATTAAAAAACGAATGCAAAAATTTTACATTCGAGTAGGAATAGTTTTAATTGGTCTTATTCATTCTGGTTTATAAAAACAACAATCAAAATCAGATTTTTACAAATTTATCTTATACATTACACTTTTCTAAGCCTACAATATTTTTTAATTTTTTTCTATGTTTTAATGGAATTTACATTTATAATTAGTTACGTTTTAAAGAAACTCTTTGTCTATTCAACATACGATTCAGTCAACATTTTCTTATTACATTTTACTTATGGAAATAAAAGAGCAATAAAAATTAAGATGCAATTAATTATAAAATAGAAATAAATGCTATCTTATTTACTTTTCTACATTCTTCAAAATAATTATAAATAAAAAATGCACTAGATAGTATTTTTACACGTAGTATCCATAGAGATAATATGTACATTTTTTTATGATATCCCATCAACTTATATTTTATGAAAATATTTATTTTTATGTCCAACTGTATTATTATTATTATTATTATTATTATTATTATTATTATTATTATTATTATTATTATTATTATTATTATTATTATTATTATTATTATTATTATTATTATTATTATTATTATTATTATTATTATTATTATTATTATTATTATTATTATTATTATTATTATTATTATTATTATTATTATTATTATTATTATTATTATTATTATTATTATTATTATTATTATTATTATTATTATTATTATTATTATTATTATTATTATTATTATTATTATTATTATTATTATTATTATTATTATTATTATTATTATTATTATTATTATTATTATTATTATTATTATTATTATTATTATTATTATTATTATTATTATTATTATTATTATTATTATTATTATTATTATTATTATTATTATTATTATTATTATTATTATTATTATTATTATTATTATTATTATTATTATTATTATTATTATTATTATTATTATTATTATTATTATTATTATTATTATTATTATTATTATTATTATTATTATTATTATTATTATTATTATTATTATTATTATTATTATTATTATTATTATTATTATTATTATTATTATTATTATTATTATTATTATTATTATTATTATTATTATTATTATTATTATTATTATTATTATTATTATTATTATTATTATTATTATTATTATTATTATTATTATTATTATTATTATTATTATTATTATTATTATTATTATTATTATTATTATTATTATTATTATTATTATTATTATTATTATTATTATTATTATTATTATTATTATTATTATTATTATTATTATTATTATTATTATTATTATTATTATTATTATTATTATTATTATTATTATTATTATTATTATTATTATTATTATTATTATTATTATTATTATTATTATTATTATTATTATTATTATTATTATTATTATTATTATTATTATTATTATTATTATTATTATTATTATTATTATTATTATTATTATTATTATTATTATTATTATTATTATTATTATTATTATTATTATTATTATTATTATTATTATTATTATTATTATTATTATTATTATTATTATTATTATTATTATTATTATTATTATTATTATTATTATTATTATTATTATTATTATTATTATTATTATATTATTATTATTATTATTATTATTATTATTATTATTATTATTATTATATTATTATTATTATTATTATTATTATTATTATTATTATTATTATTATTATTATTATTATTATTATTATTATTATTATTATTATTATTATTATTATTATTATTATTATTATTATTATTATATTATTATTATTATTATTATTATTATTATTATTTATTATTATTATTATTATTTTATTATTATTATTATTATTATTATTATTATTATTATTATTATTATTTTATTATTATTATTATTATTATTATTATTATTATTATTATTATATTATTATTATTATTATTATTATTATTATTATTATTATTATTATTATTATTATTATTATTATTATTATTATTATTATTATTATTATTATTATTATTATTATTATTATTATTATTATTATTATTATTATTATTATTATTATTATTATTATTATTATTATTATTATTATTATTATTATTATTATTATTATTATTATTATTATTATTATTATTATTATTATTATTATTATTATTATTATTATTATTATTATTATTATTATTATTATTATTATTATTATTATTATTATTTATTATTATTATTATTATTATAATAATTTATTATTATTATTATTATTATTATTATTATTATTATTATTATTATTATTATTATTATTATTATTATTATTATTATTATTATTATTATTATTATTATTATTATTATTATTATTATTATTATTATTATTATTATTATTATTATTATTATTATTATTATTATTATTATTATTATTATTATTATTATTATTATTATTATTATTATTATTATTATTATTATTATTATTATTATTATTATTATTATTATTATTATTATTATTATTATTATTATTATTATTATTATTATTATTATTATTATTATTATTATTATTATTATTATTATTATTATTATTATTATTATTATTATTATTATTATTATTATTATTATTATTATTATTATTATTATTATTATTATTATTATTATTATTATTATTATTATTATTATTATTATTATTATTATTATTATTATTATTATTATTATTATTATTATTATTATTATTATTATTATTATTATTATTATTATTATTATTATTATTATTATTATTATTATTATTATTATTATTATTATTATTATTATTATTATTATTATTATTATTATTATTATTATTATTATTATTATTATTATTATTATTATTATTATTATTATTATTATTATTATTATTATTATTATTATTATTATTATTATTATTATTATTATTATTATTATTATTATTATTATTATTATTATTATTATTATTATTATTATTATTATTATTATTATTATTATTATTATTATTATTATTATTATTATTATTATTATTATTATTATTATTATTATTATTATTATTATTATTATAT